>NW_028301540.1:8470000-8610000 GCF_042242905.1 Orbicella faveolata | reverse complement strand
GTTATGGCTGCATTCGCATCTTTCATTATTTCAAAAATTCCGAATATTTGCATTTGGCGGAAGATTCCAGCTACACCGGTAGTAAGATCGCGGGGCTTAACAGAATCCAATCTCTTTTTTTTAGTTAATCTGAGTTTGTAACCATCCCTTTATCTATGCACTGTTATCTAATGACATTAATTTATTTATTTTCTTAGTAAAACACGGTAAACTATGTATTGAAAGTTGATTAACAAATGCTCACATGCAAAGCACAAGATGTAAATCACTAAGATCCTATCTTAAAAGTCAATCAAAGTTACTCACCCATGGATCATCCATCAATAGCTCTATTGTCAGTATTGTCCTTTTATCTGTGCAGTGTTATTTAATAACATTAACCTCGTTATTTTCTTAGTAAAACACGGTAATAGCTGATACGTTCATGAACAATGTTATTTAATAACATTAACTTCTTTATTTTCTTAATAAAACACGGTAAATTACGTATTGAAAGTTGATTAACAAATGCTCACGTGCAAAGCACAAGACGCAAATCATTAAGATCTTACCTAATCTGAAAGTCAGTCAAATTCAGTCACCCATGGATCATCCATTAACAGCTCTATTGTCAGTAGAATGGTAGTGGCATTGTTCATGAACGTATCAGCAGTAAAATTCCGTTAATGAGTCCGGTGAACCCTGAAGCTGAAGCGCACTACGCATGCATGCCTAGCGTCTGAGAAGGTGATGCTTCCGGTAGCGGTAGCTATTGGAAGATCAACAGGATAAAAGGATTACGTGATATGTTGCAAGCCATCCTTCTGTCGAAAAGTTCTTCTTTTGAAGTGTTCCAGAACAACTACACGTTCCACATCAATCAAACGTGTCCTCCCATTTATGTACGAATCTGCAACCACTTTTATTGCTACAAGGTCTAGAGTGACATTTCAACAATAAAATCCCGAATATTTGCATTTGGCGGAAGACTCCAGTTACACCGGTAGTAAGATCGCGGGGTTTACCAGACAGTCATTTTTTTTTTAATCTGCGTTTCTTACGCTCCTTTATCTATGCACTGTTATTTAATAACATTAATTTCGTTATTTTCTTAGTAAAACACGGTAAACGACGTATTGAAAGTTGATTAACAAATGCTCACATGCAAAGCACAAGATAAAATGCAAATCACTAAGATCTTATCTTGAAAGTCAATCACATTTACTCGTACACGGATCATCCATTAATAGCTTTATTGTCAGTAGAATGGTAGTGGCATTGTTCATGAACGTATCAGCAGTACAATTCAGATAATGAGTCGTGTGAGCCCTGAAGCGCACAATGCATGCACGTCTAGCGTCTGAGCATTGTGAGGTAAATGCTAACGACCAAAATGACAGAAAAAAACTTGGACTGAAGATCATAATATAAATCATTAATCCATTATGGAACTCAGCTACGTGTTATAAGGGACCGTTCATTTTTTTTTTGAGGTAGTGGGGACTGGTGAGATTCGGAAGGTAGGGGGGGTGGGTATATCAAAAAATATGGCTTTAAAGGGAGTGCCGGCAGAAAAATATATTGCTTAAAGGGGAGGGGGCACTCAAAATATTACCTTATTGACGGCTTCCACGGTAGTGTAGTGCAAAAGTTCCGCCAGAATGACTGATATAGCATTCCTGAGGTTCTGAAAATTTAAAAATTTCCCTGGGGAACATGCTCCCGCACCCCCTACTTTGTTAGGTACCCTAGCCCTGCAGCAGGAAGTAAGCCCCGACTTAGCATTTGGTTGCTAAATATAACTCAACTTCTACAAATAACTTCGTTTTGATAAAACAGAGGAAAGTCAGCTTTTGTCATGCTTTTGGCTATTTTTACCAGCGTTCCTGGGGTTCTGAAAATTCAAAATTTCCGAGGGAGTATATGAGCCGGACAGACCTCTCCTACTATACTAAGTACCCTGCAGCAGGAACTAAAACCCCTAGTAAACATTTGGTTGCTAAATATAGCTGAACCTCCACGAGTAACTTAATAGTGCAACAGGTCTGCCAGAATGCCTAAAATAACGTTCCTGAGGTCCTAAACATTCAATTTTTCCCGGGGGAGCATGCCCCCAGACACCCCTACTTTGGACCCTGTAAATACGCTCAAACCTTCACTAAAAACCATGCAACTCCCTTTCATGAAACAGTCAAGGTAATGTCAGCTCTGATTTAGGCCTGCTTTGACATGTCTACGGTGCAGTGTCAAAAACTGCTTAAACTTGCTTGAAATTGGTATATTGTTCTTCTATGTTTTTCAGACCACAGCGATTTTAATTTTTAATTTCCGTGCCGGGTGGGGGGGGGGGGGGTCATCCAAAAATGTAGGGGTTGAAGGGGGGGCAGGAAAAAAATTTGATGAAGAGGGGGTCATTAGATTTAATAGGGACTATCTATCAAATCCCACCAGCATCCCCCTCCCCCCCCTCCCCCGCTAACCCATGAAAAATGAACAGTCCCTTAGCAATTACTTTGTTAATATATAGATTTAGGCCAGCCTAAAAGCGGAGCTCCTCAGTTATTTTTCGGAATGTTGTTACTAATGAAAATAATCCAACATGTATGAGGTAAATTGCGAATGATTTAATAGTTTCAGCCGGAACTAGTATTACTTCAGCAGATCGAGGTGTAAGATGGTGTGATTATGAAATATAGAGCCACAATTTCAAGGATTTCTGGGAAGCTACCAAAAATCTTGATCACATAACAGAACTGTCTTCTGTGCTTTTTGGTGGCATTTCTTGTTCTTTCCTACCTTATTCAGAAAGACAAGGCATTGTCATTAATCATTATATTCTTCCTTAGTTAACATGGGGACTCCCACACAAAAGAAGTTTACACATTTTTTTTGTTGTGGGGACTGATTGAAATGCAGTGGTTACAATATACTCAGTCCCTGAATCTCTACCAAATGAAATCTCACAAAAATACCAAAACAGTATACATATGTGAAAAGTTGGAAAGTTTTGTTTTCTAACTTGTCCCCAAAGATACATTTAGCCATCTTCACTATTGTATGGAGTCTCCTCCTGCTGGAAGGGTTTGCAATAAGCAAAATCACCCTCGCATGAATGGTAATTACGGTTTTTTTTTTTTGCTGATCATGAATACTTGCATAGGCTCCTAATAATAATTTTATTATTCAATTTCAATGTGATTTGTTCTTTTTCTCGACTGGCATTGTGGACTACAAGAGCTGTGATTGGGTTCCATTGATTAATTTTGCTATGATTAAATTATACCTAGAATTATCAGTGAGCTAAGAGGAAGTTATATTATGTACATGTATTTTGTCTGCACTACACAACCAAATGCACTCAAAGGTTATGAGGCATAGGTACATTTGTCAGAAGAGCCCAGCATATCCAAGATATGTTTTGATTGACACATCAATTAAGATAATTTACAGCAAAATGGATAAAAAATACATCAATATCCCACATGCACCAAAGCCAGACATGGGGTTATAAGGCAATCGTTTAAACAACAGATTGAAATAATTTATAAATTAGAGAACACTATTTCTACAACAGAATGGAACAAATTAACCTTATTGGACATTGCGAATGGCAAGGCTGTCTGTAGAATGTCACAAATTTCTCAACCCTTTCTTTCTACAAAAATGCTAATCCTGCAACTTTGCTTAAGACCCAGTTCTCCATTTCGTGTTGGCAAAATATCAATTTATGCCATGTCCAATGCAGATTATCACAAAATTGAATTAAAAGCTCAATAAATATCATTTTAAAGCCAAAAAGCCAATTATTTAAATAAACAATGAGTAAATTATCTCTAAGAAAAACTGATTAAATTAACAGGCACTTAAAAATAATTAGTTAATATGTGTTTCTTAATAATGTAATGCAGTGTATCTGTCACAATGTTGCAGCTATGATATTACTACAAACAGGATGGGTTGCAGAACTGAACCTCCAAGTCAGTTTATTCAATGAACTTGATGCAGAAATATAATCCCATCAAGTTGTCTGTAAATACAGAGAAACCAAACAAAGCATTACAATCATAAGTAATGAATTACTAAACTCTTTTACATGTACTGTATGAACAGTGTATGTTCCATTAATATTGGGGATCTCTCAGAAGCTGCATCCATGATAAATTAATTTGTTCCCAGATGCATTTGTTTATAGAACTTTTCACAAATTAATATCTCTGTCATAACAGTGACCTCTGTGTTCTCCAACAATTAGCACACAAGAAAAATACACTCAGTAAGATATTGTTTACAATAAAAATCAATGCCTATAAGCAATCATAAGGACCTTAAATTTATATTACCTCAGAAATATCTCACCAGGCCATGGTTGCTTTGAAAATCTTTCATGTTTTAATACAGGCTCCCCATCTGTAACCTGTTCATATATTGACTGACAGGAACAGGCATGTAATTCCTTTCTTTGATATACAGTGTACTTCATTGTTAGCTGTTTACTGAGTGTTAGTAGTGAATCAAATGCTAGGGGTTGGTACTCCAACTTTCACTGTGGCAGGCTCTGCCCTGAGATACAAAGCAAACTTACATAACTGTTATGAACTTCACCACTTGCTTTCGAGAGCAAATGCAATTTGCTTCAAACAAGCAACTGGAACATTGAGGGTTACAACAATGTGCACAGTCCCAATCACAGGGTCATCCAGGCTGTTTGGTTGTACATATAACTGTACAACTGTATATGAGTTCAGCTTCCAGAAGAAAATCAGAGTTTGTCAGGATAAATACTGATGTTCTTGCCTACTCAATGAATGAATGTGCAGTTCCAGAAGATATTCACACCCAACACCCATTCACGGCCAGTCTTTAGAAATTCCAAATTAAAGTATCAGGAATCAAGAGCTCTAATAGAGAAAAAACCTCCATGTGGGGTATGAATCTTTTCTTGAAGAAAACAATGTCTGAGAAATCATTAATTACAAAATAATGTTTAAGAAACATCTTACCTTTCAGAGAATTTTGTAATCTACACTGTCTGGCCAGTTCATATACATGTATTTGACAAGTTGACACTGGGCATGTTTGTAAATTTGTGCACTTCAACATCACATTACTATGTAGTAGCACTGGCCAACTAAAAACAAACAGCATAATTTGGTTAATTAATATACATTGTACATTATTAGGTTGAAATATTGGTGTAGATTGTTGCACATCAACAGATACAGAAACTATTTGCACCTGAATCATAATGAGTGAAAAATCGTGCATGAGACATTTGCATGTACATGTAACAGCCCTCCACCTCAGAACCATCGCAGATATGATATGATATTTTTAAACTCTCTGAAATTTCAGATTATTCAAGATTAACATATGCACATACATCATCTGGGGCAACCCTAAAACACTGAATTTGGAAACCGAAATCCGGAATCCAGAATCTGGAATCCAGAATCCGGAACTAAAAACCAGAATCTGGAATCCAGATATTATGAATGATGATAGAAATAATTCACTTCAGCAATGTCTAATAAATAAATATGAGCAAAAATCATTTTGTTGTTATTTATTTTCTTGGCTTTACTTCAGCCACAGACTGTAATTGCTAAAAAATTATTGACTAGTTCTGAACAACCCTTAGCTATATATCTGGCCCCGTTGTTCAAAAGCTGCATAAAGCTATTCATTCGGTACATCACTATCCAGTCAGGGTTACTGATTTTTTGGGTGGATAGAGTTACTCATAGCCTGCGAGCAGGCTCTAGTATCTGTCTCTATTGTCTGAGCAGGCTAAATAGGTGTCTAGTGTTTTTCTGCATTGGCATGTCACCAAGAGCCTTCATGCGGCTTTGCCAATCACACCCCCAGCCCAAACACGAGAGCCTGCTCATAGGCTAAGTTATCCATCTTTTGTTCAAGCTGGCCCTGGTGAGAGCCCAGTTCTTGTCTAGATCAAATTGCTCTGAGAAGACTGGTGAGCAGCACATTAACAACAAGCTATTATAGGCTATTGCAGTGAGTTTCTGGCAGTCTTTTAGCATCTTTGAACAGGATGTGGTCTGATCTGTCAGCAAGTGAGAAGCAGACGGAAGTAAGTGTGCAACATTTCTACAAATTGTTTTAATATGATGGCCGCCAAGAATATGAAATGCTGATTTGTCACAGTATGTGTGGAAATTGTGTTAATCTGGAATTGGTCTCATATCTGTTGGAAAAATCAAATTTCATATTTAGACCAGACGGGTTAGCCCTTGGACTTCGAAATTGGGGGGCGTGACCGTCAATGTACAGGGGGCTGCCACTGATGGATATCCTGTTCCCTATGACATTTTCTATCTTGTTCAGTATGTACTAGACATAAAGGATAAATTTATACTTCCGGTAAATTGAAGATCACTTATTAAACAAAATGGCAATTACCAGCAAGCTTATTTTAGACACTCTCAAGGTGCTTGGAGTAAAATTAAGATGCACTTTACTGAGATTCTCATAATCATAGCCCTCACTAAAAATAACGGTTGCACAATTTCAACAGACGGGGAATTTTCGTTTCAAAAGAGGTTAAGTTTGAGGTCCTTTTTACTTGGCAACTTACTTTTTACAGTCGAAAAGCTAAGCAAAACAATTTTCGCGTACTTGAAGAACTTATTTTCTTTGATTTGCGGATTCCGGTTTCCAGTTTCTGGATTCCGGGTTTTGGTTCCAGATTCCGGATTCCGGTTTCTGGGTTTTAGGGTTGCCCCATATTTAACATATTGTTTGCTTCACATTCAGTTTACACATGGCTGTTATCCAGCATAGGCAGACTTACAAGTTTTCCTTCAAAAATATATTGCAACAACTATTGCATCTTTCGTTACCTATTCTTGTGATGAAATGACACAAAATTCAAGAACAAGAAGTCATAAGCATAAATTAAACTAACTTACATGGTAGTGCTTACAGTTCCTCTTACCGTCTGCATATGCTGTCCATAAACTGATGCTGCCTGGACAATGTACTCATTATTTTTCTGATCACACCTTTTAAAACGTCACTGTTATATAATTTGTCCTGAAAAAGCAATACATGAAATGTTATGCCTTTGGCCCCACCAAATGCCTTTACAAGATGTATAATGTACACCATATCAACATTCACAATTCTCTTTACTTTCATTGTAACTCTTTTGTGTCATTTTCCCTCACTTGAAGACAGGACTTCCACATTAGGTTATAATTGCCTCTGGAATCTCTATGAATTCACAGGGAGTGATAACAATTAAATCATGACTAATTTTAGCAAAGGAGGCATTCAAATGTCAGATTTTAATGCTAAGTTTATACAGTAACTTTACATTACTCTTCGTACATATATATAACCTCTCAATTATTGCACCTATAGACAGAAGGTGTGCTGGGGGAAGAAATGTTCTAAACTCTCTGAACTTTTCCCCCTTACCTGTAATAGGATGACTATTATGAACTACAGTTTGTAACCAACACCAACATCAGGTTATGTATACACATGTATATTTGTTGTCATCTGTAATCATAAAAAAATAAAAATTTAAAATCCCCCATAAAGTTCACACTCAATAACACTGCTACATGTAGCGCTGTTACTGGAAATCAATTTAAGTGAAACTGTTGAAACAGCTCTGCCAAAATTTTTCCTAGCAGTTAAGGCAGGATAACAGAATATACATGTAGCTTCTGTGCTGTAGGTATGGTGGAAAATAATAGATTATCAGAAATGAAGGTTCCTGAGACATTTTGACAGCACTGAGAGGAATTAATATATAAATTCACAAAAGAAGGAGAAGTTCTTGCCCTGTCCAGTTCTCTGTAATAAAAATATCATTTATATGAGTCATTTATAATATGTGGTTTGTGTTTAAAGCCGATATAATGCACACTCTGATTCGCCAATTCCAGTGCATTATTTACATTTACATGGTATACCTCGGTAAAACCATAAAACATTGCATGGGACTAAAATAAAAAATATAAAAAATAAAAAGAAATGCCTAATTCATAACAATTTAAAATACTCAACACTAAAACGAATGTAATTCTTTCCTTGAAAATTATTCTCCCGTAATGCCCATGGGCCAATTACAGGCAGGTTAAAAAGTCCTAACACAAAGTAAAAGGAAATTAAGAAAACTATTGCTTTTTTCCGGAAAATTGTAGCGACTGAAGACAATGATGGAACACTCTGAGAGTGCATTCTATCAACCTGATGAGATAAAATTTAAGGAGAATAGAGAATTCACGAAGTTATATCACAAACAAATTGGTACAGGACAGGAGAAAGGAAACTGTACAGCCAGGAAGAAACTGAAACTTTCTTCGACCAGCAAAAAAGTATGCATGCACAACAAAGAAAACAGTCAGTGACATTCATTTAATAAGTTAGTAAATAAAAAATTAGTGTGAAGAAGAGAGTAAAGAGAGAGAGAGAGTGGAGATAGGAGAGCACTCTCTCCAACTAAATTGTGTATATATGTATGTAAAAGTTCTTCTTATTACTGAGAAATGGTCAGGGTAAGAACTTCTATTACACTGTTCAATTTACCGAGTCAATTAGTACTATCTCACTTTTTTGGAACATTTCCATATTAAGTGTAAATACCGCATTGGGGAATAACCTCTTATTAACAAAATACGGTCCATGTACCCCCAACCAAAAGCAATGGCACAAATAACATGAAATAGCCAATCAAAATCAAAGCAGAGCTTCATTTGCAGACAGGATTGCCATGCATAATCGTCTACTCGACATTTTGGACTATATAAGCATTTCACCAAACCGAACTAATTGGACAGACAACAAAATAAAACGAGGAAATCTACATTATAAACACAAGATGCATATCACTACATCTGAGCTCGAGTATCAACAGCAAATCCCTTTTCAGTGAACGGTGACCGAATAAAAGAGAGGGTAAAGAAAATTCGTTTAAGCTTGCGGTGTTAAAGTTGAAAAATTATTCACGCTTAAATTTGAATATTACTGAGAGTCTGTATTTTTGCCGACGGCTTAATTTAGCTATGCAGTCATTTCATTGGCAGTAGCTTTTATTACCAGTCTTCAACCAATTTAACCTCGGAATTCACAAAAGCATTTCGCCAAACCGAATAAATTGAACTAACAAAACGAGGAAATCTCCATACTTTGTAATCACAATATGCAAATATTCACATAGGAACAAAAGTAAATTTAGCAAATCCTGTTCGCTTCGGCTTAAAATGGTTTGTAGACCTTTCTTGGTTCAGTTTTCAACAACAGAAGAACAAATTTTAGCAGTCTACGAAGCGGCAGTGCTACCTAAATCAGAGAAAACTTCAAAACTCGCCCGGCCGTGTTTACAAGTACGATTTTGGTTAAGCTTATTTTTAGATGTGAGGTTATAAGCTTAAATTGACGACGAAAATCGATAGAAAACATAATTTGTTTACAACTTACAGCAACCTCCAAAGCGACCCACGTGTTATTGTTTAGAGACGAGCGAAATTAAAACGATGCAATTTTTAAAATCTCTTACAGCATGGCTTCAAATAAGGAAGACTTTTAATGGATTCCAATTGAAAATAAGCTTATATCGCCGATGAAACTTGTTAATTTTCATACCAAACGCAACAACAAAAGTCACTTACCGCAAGTTGGCAATTCAGTTCGGCCAGTGTAAATCTTCCAGGCAGAAACTTGCAGCAAAAGTTGTGAAGAATAAACTGAAGTTATATTTTCGATAGATCAACGAATCAACCACTTCTTTCCGCTACGTTTAGTGTTTTGCAATTTCTCTAAAACACTCGGGTACGTTTGATTTCTCTAATGTTCATCACCTGACCAAATCAGGTGACTTTTGAATTTTCTTGCACGGCTGCACAGCATCACGTTCGCGCGAATTTTGAACTTGGCCATGGGGAGTTCGGCAGTCTTCTGAATCAATTTGTCGGGTACTTTCGCCTCCTTTCTATAGCCCTCGTTAGCTTTGGTTCACGGCATTGTTCGGTATTATTTCACCTCCTTTCTCTAGCCCTTGACTAGCTATAATTCACGGCATTGTTTAGTACTGTTTCGCCTCCTTCCCCAGCGCTGGCCCGCTCAGTCTTTTTCGCGATATTCTTCGCTACTTCTTTGCCTGTTAATTCTTGCTTTCTGTCTTTTGCTTCAGCGCAACCCTGTCTTAAAAATATTAAATCAACCTCCGCTATCGTTTTTCTTTAAAAGTCCCGCCAAGAAAAATGGCATTCACCCGCTACCAACTGAGGGTGCATGTCTCTGCCAACCTATTAGCTGGAGTATGGCCGCCATCTTGCGCGACTCCGTCGTCGTCGTCGTCGTCGTCGTCGCCGTCGTGCGTACGCGCCCACGAGCAATACCGCTAGCCATGATAACCATGAGAAAATCAATTCATGGGTTTCCTTTTCTCCCCTATATGGGTATGGGGCTCCGCCGGAGCTCCGCTAAAAAATGTGAAATGCAAAACGTTTATATTGATCTGCAATGCGCTTAATTGAGGTGCACCAAGGTAGTTATCAGGTATGCACCTGAAAGAAACAGACATGTTAACACCAGAAACACTAAGAAACACTTGCTGTCTATATTGAAATAATTAAGATATAAACAAATGCATGAATGTTCTCGGCTTTTTGCGGATTGAATTTTATCCAACCGCACAGACTTGCATTTTAAAAATATTCTTACTCCGTAAATAAGCACAAATAAGCATTAGGGAGATTGTCTTGAACTGCGTTGAACGAATTAAGAAGGATTCGAAATTGCTTGAAATGAAAAAGTTCAAGCGGGTAATTTATTTTGTTTCCCAGCGAATGCGAGGGAAGTGGCAGCATGTAACAACGACACTAAATGATCAATAATCTTCAGAAACCGAAGTGATCTAACAACTAAAAGATGTGGAAAGTTGCAAACGTGGCACCAAAAACAATAACGTATTGATCAACAATCGGGAGTACAAGCTTACTCATACCCCCCCCCCCCTCCACCCTCGCCTTAGTACAAGGGCGAGGGGGTGGTAACCCCCTTGGGTTTTCGCTCTGTTAAGGCACAGCGAAATAAATTTACATTGATTAGATAGCCCTGAGCTTGCATTACAAATGATACCATATTTGTTGGTTGTGACGTAATATGAGGTCAAATGACGTTATTTGACCCGCCATCTTGGATTTTACTATTTTCTTACAAATCAATACAACTCAAGCCAGAATGCTTATGAGATGTTCAAATCGGTGAATTTCTGGAATTTGATGAAGAAAACTGGAAAAAATACAGAATTATGTCAAAAAAGTTGATTTTTGGCCAAACCTACATGAAATTTGCCGTTGTCATGGCAACGTCTAAAACGATGGACACACAACTGACATATCATAAAACATCAGTTGCAAGACTGAGACTTTTTTTTAAAAAATTATTTACATGTTTGCCGTGTGAGAATACGAGGAGGACAGTTGGCGATTTATCTCATACCTAAAGTTAATAAGTAATGGTAATAGGACTGAGTGGAGTCCAATTCGGTCCGTTTTGTTTATCACGAGTATGATTACAGACCGAATTGGACGACACGAAGTCTTATTACCAATTAATCATAAAATCACAATTTCCGAGAAAAGAAGAATAGCCAAGTTATGAATGAAAAGGAAAATTTGCATTTAAATACCTACAAAGAAGATGTAAACATTCTAAGGCCACCGCGCCCCCTACCGGCAATTAGACGCCAAAAACACAAAAGCAAGCGCGCGCGCGCACGCACGTACCACAACTTTGAATGTGATTGCTTGATTTAAACTACAACTCTGAATGTGATTGGCATATTGAACTGTCCGATAACAAACTGTCCAATAACAAACTGTCCGATAAGAACTTGGCAAGTGAATTAGTGGAAAATAGGAGTTTTTTAAACCAATCACAATCGAGGAAATTGTAATTTTTATGATCAAAGATCTTATGGCTCTGACGTTAGATGGAGGGCTATTACACTAATGCGCCCTACTGTGGCAGAAACTGCGTTTCAAAAAATCGGTACGGGGCTTAGGCAGAGCCAATTTGTTTTTAATACTTCTGAGTCCATAAACCGTGCTGAAGGGTTTAAATAGGCTTTTCAGGTACTTCAGAGACTGATCATTCAAAGTTTTAAACATTAATTTCAATTTTTGCTTTTTTCTTCTGATATAGAGAGGGTTAAGAATGGAGATGAAGGAAGACAAAAGTGAGAGTAAAAAATAAGTTTGCCAGTACCTATAGTTCTGGGAATGCGCGCACGCGAAAAAGCAGCGGTCAATTTCGTCTAAGGCACACTCAGAAATACATGATCAATTTCTAATTTGCAGGGAATATGTGATCGCTGAAAAGGTAAATAAATACGTCGAGTCATAAGTACTCGATAGACATTTGAACAACCATGCATGCGTTTAGAAAACCCCACCTACTACAACGATACTGAGCGTACTTCGAAATGTGCTGTTGTAAAAATATATTCTGCCCTTACCGTGTTACTGTAAGAGTCTGTGGGAGCCCATATGATCATCCCATGCCGAAAGTGAGATGCTTCCACTAGCGGTAACCATTGAAAGATCAAGAGGATAAAGAGATTACGGGTATCCTTCAAGCCATCTTTCTGCTGAAGTGTAGTTGTTCTGGAGGGTTCCAGGAAGGTGATAAGACTATATCATTTACACGTCAATCAAATCTGTGCTCCTATTTGTGGACCATTCTGCAATCCACTTGTTTTGGAACGAAGTCGCGAATGACATCTCAATAGAAAAATCCTTGTAATAGTCTCTTAGCTTGTGACTCGATTTACTTCCTTTCAGATCAGAAAACTGGTAGTGAGCACGCGGGGCCAGAATCCAATCACTTCCTTTTAGATCTAATTTGCTTACCATCGCATTATCTACTATTCACTTCTCTTTACTTCCTTTGTTTAAGCTCCATCCACAACTAATTCATAACTATGTTAAAATGGCTGAACTCATTCCCGACTGTTTTGATGCTGATGCCGGTTAATCAGCGCTTGACGATCAATACTAGTGAACAGACAATTTCAAGGGGAGACAAATATAATTATTTAAGCCAAACTTAACAGCATAAAGGAGACCTTTAGTAAAGGGATTGCCTCGTTTAGAATCAAGCATTTCATAATATAAAATGAAGTTTCATCAGTCCCGGTATCGATCTCTGGGCTTATAAGACTCGACTCGCTTTCCTTTACGTGTCACTGCATTGCTCATTTCTGGATCGATCCTCAATGCTTAGTATAGCTAAAAAGCACGACATAAATGGATCACTACCTGAAGTTCTTAAGTACACTCGCATAAAAAATAGGCACTCAAAGGAGTGCATGCGGCTAGAGTCAATAGGACTACTTTTGGGTTGCATAGCCTCTATATACTCCTTCGAACCCGGTCAGCTACGAAACTATCTGCTCTTGGGCTTAAGCAACTGATAGGACGAAAGGCTAAACTAGATAGGGAGCAGCTTGGGAAATGTAAGATGTTTGAAACCACGAGAAAACTAAAAGCTCTTAAAAACTTACAATGTTTAAAGAAGTGAGCGGGTCCTCTATCCCGATCGAATTGGAAATTGAAGATGTTGGTTTTTGTGAAGGGAGGAAAACTGGGAAACCCGGAGAAAAACCCTCGGCGCAAGGCGAGAACCAACTACAAACTCAACCCGCATATGACACCGGGCTGAAACTGAACCCAGCCCACATTGGCGGGAGGTGAGCGCTCTGATCACTGCGCCAACTCCGCTCCCCAATATATTTTCCCCGAGATATTTTCTGTAATCAATAGACCAAAATAGAGTTCGAAAAACTCTTAATTGTCACGCTCCAACTGCGAAAGTCGATTAAACGTTTCTGGCGATGATCTGTCTTAACAGAAGCACAAGGCAGTAAACATAGGTGGATGTGAGAGGCACAAAGGCGGGATCAAAGGTACAGAGGTAACGCAGAATTCTGGAGAATGAAAGGACTAGAGAGGGGTAGACTACCCAGGGGTATACATGGGTACCGACGAATTGTTGGGGAAACCTAACAAATTGCAAGGGAGTGACCAGCGATGGACTAGCACCCCGTCCAGGGGGAGTAGAAATACTCCAAGCCGCTTCATGCTACAGAAACCGGGATAAGCTCCGACAGCTATGAGCCAGTCGGCTTCAAGGCTTCACTTTATTTATTATTTAGAGGGCGATCGTTTCGAATTTTTTCCTGAAAGTGCCCAAAATCACAAAATCTAAGTCTCCTAACTTTGCCAAATACAGTCGAATCTCGCGTAAGCGACCACCCAAAATGTCAAGCCTATGTGGTCACTTACGAAAGGTGGTCACTTACGAGAATCTTGGCCATATTGAGTCAAACTTTTGATCCATTTAAGACTGATAAAGTACAGTTTAAGTGCATTTTTTCTTCAAATTTTTAACTGCGTTTCCTAGTGGAATGTCAATTTCGAGAAAATATTCCGGTAATTCTCAATGAGAATTTCCGTCTCTTGAACAACCCAGGAATACAACTCCTTATTATCCAATTTCCACTCTATTATATGACAGATGGTCGTTTACAGAAGGTTAAAAACAAAAACAAAAAAATTCAAACTTTAAGCTCTAGACGTGGTCGCGGTCGTTTACGACAGGTTCCAAATAGAGTGATTTGACTTGGAAATTCTGGAAAACTGGTCGCTGAGGAGAGGTGGTCGCAGCCGGAAGTTCGACTGTATAGGTCTGGCTGAACTATTTGTAAAAAAAATACTTTAATTCCGATTAGAGTTTTATATACCACGGACGGCGGCCAAATTGGTTTGGCGGCTCTCAAGTCAGTTTCAGATGCACACAATCCATCATTTGAATGTCGCTTAAAAGTGAACAAAACGAAAATATCTGACCACTGAATATCGTAGTTAAAAGAACACATATTCACGAACAGTCTGAAATGTTATTTGCCCGATTCCATATCGAACTAAATTTTTTGGGGATAATAACCACAATAGCCTCCATTTGGCGCGAAAATATATGCTCGGATATTTGTCCTTGGACATTATCTCTTCCTCGAAGCTCACAGCTTTCCTAGATCTTCGCTCTCGGGAAACTCTTCGCCTCTCGGAACTGGTATAAACGTCCAAGGACAAATATCCGAGCAAATCTTTTCGCGCGAAATGGAAGCTTTTGTTTATTTAGCTACACGTTTCTTCCCCAGGAGTAATCTTTATAAGACCTGACCGTAATAAACAATGCGTTAACTTCATTTGATTGACAGGAGAGTTGTATTACGTGACAAGCTTAGTGGGGGAGTGGCCTAAAGGAGGTGGTAGCGTCAAAGTGAGAAACAACCTTAAATCTTTATTAAACTAACTTCTTGCTTTATAATGACCATCCGTAACACCAGTTAACTGTCGGTTGAAGAGAACCCAGCTATTTTTACCATACTAGTTACGTTGTGTAGTGACGTACGGCAGTACAATATCTCGCTCACACAATTCCCTTGTTGGAAAGATCACCATGAGATAAAGCAATGCTCCATGCTACTTCAATAGGGTTATTAATGCTGTTTCATCAATTAAACCCATGGTCAGAACTATAGCTACTTTTGATCTTAATGAAACTCCTTTACCCCTTGTAAATCATACCCTTTTTTCACTAGTCACTTTGCGTTACTAACGGTAACCTCGCTAAAATAATCAGAAGAGGGTATACGAATACAACAGTACTACTTAACTGTAAATTAAGCGTAAAACAAAGAAACGATCCTTAAATGATAAAGTACTTCAATGGAGAATAGCAACTAGTTTAACTACAAAACTTACTCGGCTCCTCGCCCTGACACTGGCCTTTACCAAGCAACATAACATTTGGATATCTCAAAGGAAATTACGCGAAATACCTTCTAAAGCAAAGCTCGTTCAAAGTTATAACTCTTATATACTAGTCCTTCATGCACAAAAACTATTCCTAAAACTGCAGTATATGCTACCGTAAGTCGTCCTGTAAGGTCATTCATAGACATGGTTTCAAAATGCTAGACTACATCAAGTTTTACTTTAGCTCTATCAAACAACTACTATTTCAAAGACGTTTGCACTTTCCAAATACAAGATACATCGATCTCTATCGTGGCTAAAATTATTGTAGTAAGAATCGCACTAACATCTTGGCATGGAAGACATCTTTGGCTGCAAATTTAATTGTCTTGTGATGTGTGGTAATCTAGTGCAGCATTTCCTGAAACCAAAATTAAAGAGAAATTAATTATCGATTTAAAATTAAAGAAAATATATTATATCGATGAAATACATTTGCAACAACAAAGAAATATTTGTTTACTTGCCTATTGCCCGACCTCTCTACTAAATTTAGCCTAAATACAATTTAGCTGAAATCTGGAGCGAGGGAGGTGGCGAGTCAACGTAAAGCGAGGAAAGAGAGGGTGAACACGTACAATATACCATATGACTTCTTGAGAGAAAAAAAAATTCCTTGCAAGCTTTTACACTAATGAAAAGCCGCCATTCTGGTAATATGCATGTGGCACTTCCCGATAACTTGGATGCTTAACTTCTAAAGCATCTTCTCGCGTTCGCAATACTTAAACCTTAGCTGACCTCAGCTGGCAAGGTTTTGTCTGTGTGGATTAGTGTTCTGGACATAACAAAGGAACAGAATGAATATCAAAAATGAACTGCGTCCCATCCTTCTTTGCCTTCTTATTTTTTTCTCAGTCTCTATAGAGGTACGCACCTATAAAACTCTGCCTCTGACTCTGTCTAGGATACTCCTGGCTAGTCCTAGTGCTTCTTGGGCCATGTCTCGAGAGTAAACGTCGTGTGGAATCCGAGGAAAACAAACCTGATCGGGGTAGCGCATGCGCGTTGAATCACCCAGGCAACTCTCAAGTTGGCTTGATAGCGTGGTCAACTGCGAATCATCCAGTGTCAGTGAGTTTTGGACTAAGTTGTGAATGTTAGTCTTGTGAGCATCTACAGAATATTGGGCAGCCTTCAGTGCTTTTTCCGCAGCCTGCAACACGAACAGCCTTTCTTGTTACTCGGTCATATGATTGGAAATAAATAATTACACATAGAGCAGTTTTCACTTAGGCCTCGAAATAAATTCGCATTTGTTTGGATTTTGCATTACTACACCGGGAGCTTGGTTTAAACCTCACGCCACTTTTTGATCCAATCAGTGGTAAAGGACTGTGCAATAATTACCTGGAGGGAGGGGGGGGGGGGTTGGAAAATTAGAGGGGGGGGCATAGGAGAAAATGACAACGAGAGAGGGGGGTTGGATGTAAAATTTAATACATACAGGGGGCATTACTTTTTCGTTCCTTTTTGCAAACTGGAAAAGTAGTGGAAGAATTATTAGAGTTCAAATATAAATACTAACATTGGAATAAAACTAACAAACTTATCAACTCTAAGGTGTTCTGATCTATGAAATGTTGTTTTCCTATCTGTCATGCAGTAGGAAAGGAATGCCTTTGTTATATATGTTAAAGCAGTGCTACTTTATTTGCACTAGGATTTAATAAAACAGGAAACTTTAATTAAAAGTTGCCAAAGCAGCACTGTTATTCAATGAAAAAGAAAGATGCCAATATTAGCACACATGGCATCATAATTGCATGAGGTATGTTCCCAGTACAACGTGGACGAGACTGCATGCTTAAGTTATGTACAGCACCTTGAGTTCCCCGATGCAAAAGCCAAAAAAAAAGAGTACCAGAAAGGAACGCTCTTCCACTTATTTCTTGGACAATTGAAAAAGATGTAAAAGCGCTTACCAACAAGCAGCTGAAAATGTATCTAAAACAAAAAGGCCTTTAGATAAGTGGAAGCAAGGCCGAGGTGATTGATCAAGTTCTCACCCACGCACGCGGTAACCTTAGTGCCAGAGATGCTGTAGAAGATGAGGAATCTCCCAATTCATGCGAAGACGACACAAGCTCAGAGTCCAGTGATTCTGATGACTCTTTAAATGACTCTTCGACATACGACATACGAAGTGATGTTTGTACCGGAGGAACTCCAACGAGCTAGGTATGAGGGAATCAATAGGAGGAGACTTTTTTCAAGGGGGAGGGGGGAGGGGGCGCTAGCCTTAATAGTATCATTATGTGACGGGGGGGGGGGGTGAAATGAATTTTTCCTTAATAAGACGGGGGTATGACTTAGTTTTGGGACATATTTCACTCATTTCCCCCCCACCCCGTCCTCCAGGTAATTATTGCACAGTCCCTAAAAGCAGGACCAATCGTGACTCACTCGTGCACTTTTTCCCGTACTTTTTTTGCTTAGTTCACTGGATTGCCTGTGTACTTTGTGATTGGCCAAAGTGATTGCTTTGGTTTTGGTTGGGTTTACGACACTCAGCTGAAATCAGCTCTATGAAGATTGTTACAGAGTTATTACTTAGTCATTGGCATATGCTACCGACACTTTCAGCTCACCGGTCGACCACTGCACCCCTAAGTTACAGGAGATTCGTACGGGAGCTAAACTATGTAGAACTAGTTTCAAGCCCCCTGCATAAAGATAAGATTGTTACAAAAACCGTATACTGCGACTTTTAACAAAACGCGAACACTTTTTAGACCAAGGTAGCTCTTTTCACTGCCATTAATTACCTTAGCGGGTCTCCCAAGAAACAGTTGTTCACTTTAAAAGGCTCAACATGTCACTTTTGAAGGTTGCGATTTGTTACCTGTGATCGAATTAATTCGCTTCTTTTCAAGGTTCTTTGAATGCCATCGTAATTATGATGGAAAGACACAATGGTTAGTTAGGTTTTGAACTTGAGTTTGCCATTTATCCAAAGGCACAGTTATGCGCCAGTCATTCAAGGCGGTTGTATTAAGCGGAACTGCAAACTAATGGCGTGTAGGATTCGCGTCTTGACAGGATGAGCGCTTTCATGTTGGTACTCTCTATGGGAAAAGACACGCTTACAGACTTTTTTATGACAGAAATACAGGCCATTTTTTTTTCCATAGCCGGTTGTTGTTACCGTAAGAATCGCGACCATTTCTCTTTTTTATATCACAGTCAAAATTGTTCTAGTGCTGCTCCCAGTAACCACGTAGTGAGTTCTTTACCAGAAATTTGATTTTAATTCCTTGTTTTGAAATCTTTATAAAACGTGCAAGATTGAAACGAGTTGCATCAGCAATTTAGATGTAATATTCTTACCTGCAGTGGACAAGCGGTTACCTCATGGTTAGCGTGCTCGACTCCGGATGGAGCGGTCCGGGTTCGAGCCCTGACAGGTGACATTGTGTTCTGTACTTAGGCAGGACACTTGACTCTCGCTGTGCCTCTCTCCAACCAAATGGGTACTGGCGAATTTAAGGCTGGGGTAACCCTGCGATGGACTAACATTCCATCCAGAGGGGAAAGAAATATTCCTAGTCGCTTCATGCTCCAGAAACCGGGATAAGCTCCGGCCTGATGGGCCACTTAGCTCGCATGTAGAATTTACCTACCTTCACTTTTTCTTACCTGGTGGCATTTGAAGCAGGCCCACTCGTACGATGGTTTTATAACGGTAACAATGTCATTATCAGCAGCCTCCAGGTCCGCTTCAGCTTGTCGGAACCAGCGTCGTGCCTCTCGTGGTTGGGGATTCGTTGTGCAGAAGCTTGGAGGCACGTACCAGGAACGTGTTCTATAACCAGATGACCCATAGTGTCGAAAGAAGCTGTCACGGTACTCCTGGCGCTGTGAGCTATACTGCCTTGCACGCCTTCCCCAGAAACCATAGAAAGCACCATAGGTAGAGCTCCAGCTTCCACCTCTGCGTGTTTCTCCTCTTTCCAATCGTTCGATTTCACTCTTTATGTGCTGAAATACTTCCGTACAGAACACCTCATTTCCTGGGTTTTTGTCGGGATGCCACTGTAGAAACAGTCGCTTGACAATTCGTCTTCTTCTTTCTTCTGGCAAATTCCATGCTTCTTCGAGCGCTCTTGAAATTTCATCAAAAATCTTCTGTTTATCTGTCGTGGAGTGTGAGCTTCTTTGTTGGTCAGATAGGGCTACCTGAGTTGATGTTATCTCTTGGGCACGGTGAAATTTGTACAACATAGTAGCCTCGACAATTTGTGGCTTCTTGCCCTCTCCAATGTTGATCTTGTAAAACTTCGAAAGGAGGCTGGCATGGTCACTTAGCACTTCTTCGATTATCACAGCGTAGATGTAGGTGGCATCTCCTTCCTGCAGCTCAAGACTTGGATCACCTAACTCGTACCCCACATATTCTCCGGGAGTAAACGCTTGAAACGCCGGATTCAGAAGGTTATGCATTGCTATAGGAATGAAACTACCTGGTGGCGGAAAGACGTCTCCTTTGTCTGTATCATAAGAGTTGTCTTGACGAATATTCCTCCTATCCAGTAAGGAAAATATCTTCCCAGGTTGGCTGAGCAGCATGGCAGAAATGTAATGCGTTGTGTTCCGCAACAGCCCTTTGCACGCTTCATCGATCACTTCTGTTAACGTTAGAATTATCGCAGAGATTGTTTCCTCTGCGTCTTCGACGATATTGACGTAAACTTTCCAAATTTCTTGACCCGACTGCAAAACCTTCTCCAAAAAGTATGGCACTTCAATTTCACTCCCACGAATCACTTCCCCATTATGAACTAAATGAGTGACAATTTTATTCATACCAAGCAATTCGATACTTTGTAAATTGTTCCTCACAGTTGCAACCACAGCTTCGTCAAGACCACAATCTTGATTAGCGTGACGAATAAGCCTGACAATTCCGCGGTAGAATTCTTCTGAGTGCAGCTGCTTTCTTAATGAGCTAGCAGCACCAACATCAAAACGCTCGCTACAGCCTTCAGATTCTGCGAATTTCTCTATGATTACGCATGACATCATCTTTGGCTGTACAGCTGTGGGAAGTAGCACGATTAGGTCCTTGTAATTTGCATTGCCTTTGCAGACAACATTGGCTCTCTTAAGATCCACCACAAATGGCAGGTTGAAGTCGTGAACACGATCAAAGTAGTGAGGAGCGTCATTAAAAATAAGCTCGGAAGCCTTCATTAAAACAACAGGAAAGATAGTGTCATTCACAATGAAATCACTACTGAATGGATATGTGGCTGGTAGGTACAAAGTAGATATATCCTGCTTTGCGTCAGGATTGTCTTGCATCGTTTCAAGGAGACCTTTAACCGCTCTTAAGGCACTGTCCACCTCATTTGGCTCCAGCTCGTTTGCCTTACACTGACCGTGTAACATGTCCAACACCATAGCATAGTGCGAAGGTGTGACAGAAGGGGAACATCCCAGATATTTAAACAGTGTCTTGAACTCACTGAGTTCAGCGGGCATTCCGTAAAGGAACGGCTTGATCTCAAGGTTCTTGTACAATTCAATGATTACTTGTTTGGCATAAACAAAACGTCCACCTTCCTCGACCAAAAGGCAAGGGATGTGCTGAAGGCGTTCTTTTGCAGTAATGCTTAACACGGCTTTTCGTTGAAGGAACCTGTAGATATTCGACATTACTGACGTCCGTATCTGTTGCTGATCAGGTCGAGGAGTAACATCGTTTTCTTTTGCCAGTTGACAGGATACATTTTGGCAGTGAAAAATAACCATATCCACAGTTGGTTCTGCGAGAATCTGGAGTTGGGAAAGAATGGCATTGCAAACATCACTGGCACATTTCCAGCCTTTAGGAACTGTAATGTTATACTGATAATTCCTTGGATTTGCCCAGTTTGGAAGAACAGCTGCTGTCGTCCAAACTATCTTTGTGTGTTTTGCTAACACAGAACCTTTGAATGAAATGTATGGTGCCTGACCATCCCTACCTCCACCGAACGGACCACAGATATTCCGAAGTTCTTGCCCCACAGGATCTGCAGCCACAAAGCGGACGTCACGGACTTCTTGAAGGACGTCTTCTTCTACAACATCCTCTCGGTTGAAAAGGTGTTTTACTAGAACTCTCGATTTTTCATCAGTTTTCGCAGTCTGCTGTCTTGCACCCTCGCGGGCAACTTCAGTAGCAAACGTCTTGAAAAGATCTTGGGAAACTTCATAGATTAATCCAATGCGTTTCAAAAACGGCAGCCATTCATATTTGTTGAAAGGCTCTGGTGGAAACTTGTCTTCAGAAAGCATTATTTTGAAAACATCATTGTGGGGATAGTAGTATGAAGATGCTTTCTGCAAAGTCCCATCTTCGGAGGTAACAATCGCTGTGTTCTTCAAACAAGTTAGCAACCTCTCCTTGTCACTCTCACTGGTTGATGTCAATTTTGACGTCGATGTTGATGTCAAAATAGAATCACGGATGTACTTAAGGTGAGCGAGCCGTCCTTCCGAGCTAAAAATATCAAAATTCTTCAAAATGAAATTACAATATACGGCGACTGCCGAGAGACACTCGAAACCTAGAAATTTGAAGAGTGGGGACAGACTGTGCCAGCCTTCCAAAAACACCACATGTAGTTGAAGGCTTAACTCTTCCATCTCTTTCCGTGGAATGCCAATGGGAAGGGCGCATACATTTGTACTATTTACACTGATGAGGCCACCATGTGTTGCTTGATAAAAAGGAAGTCTTCTTAGCACCTTCTTGTCGCTTTCTTGTAGATTTTCAACGTTGTTGCTGAAATACTCCAAAATGGTCCTGCATTGTCCATTTTTCAGTTTTCCTTCAAGAGCTTGTGGGTATATCTTCATCTTCTGCTCCAAGGATTTGACGAGGGTTGCTGGTGTTTTTAGCGAAGCTACTAACTTGCTGGCAAGATGGAAGGAATCCAACGACAAAACAGCAGAGTTTACTTCAGCCAGGCCGAGCATTTTCAAAGCCTCAACAAGTGGACGACTATTAGCATCTGGACCTGTGAAATCAAGAACAGTATCTGCTAGAATCAAGGGCACGAGGAAATGTTCTGGTACCACAACCAAAGCACTTTCACTAGAGGATCTTGTCATAGGGATCGTCTCTGTGCAAGGAAGGACGCTCCAGTTTGAGAGAGGCTGAAGAAGTGTACGAATTCTTCTGACTTCGTGTTGCTTTATTTCACAAATGCTTGTGAACTGCTGTTCAATTTCCTTGAGGACAATTTCTGTTTCTTCATTCAGGAAAGTCCAAACCTTGTACAACCAAGGTTGATTTGGTACTGAGCCTTGTGTAGGAGACCACCGAACGTACCCATCTGCGCTGCAATATTCACCTGGTAGAGTTCGATGCAAGTTACTAGCGAAGTCCTGTACTCCAAAACGCTTGAAGACAGGGAACTGTAGACATGACACATGGCCAAAGACTTGTATCCTTACTCGTTCATGAACAAACATTTCTTTGCAATGCGGTAGAATTCCATGATGACGCGAGAGAAACTTCGGACTAGAAGTGCTGAATTCTTGCAAACGATTGTCTTGAGTTACAAGTAGGGGAAGTCCTGGCAGGTTTGGCAAGAAATGTTCGTCATCCTTGCAGTACTTAAGCACGAGTGTGACACTGTCAATGTTCTTAAATGGTGTCTTTGTAACATCAACATAAGTCGATCCAATGCGGCAAAGGGGATCTTCATTATTGAAAGTCTTGTAGAACTCCATCACAGAAGAAGGAGACACGCAACGAGAACTCACACCTGCTTCTTGAAACGCTGAGTATACAGATAAGAAACATTTTACAAGGTTAAATCCCGTTTCCAGTAGAATTTCTTCAAAGGACGTTTTCAGCTCCAATCTTCGTTTCTCTTCCTTTTCAGGATCGTTTTGAAGAGAAAAATCTCCTGGTCGGGGCGCAAAACAATCGCTTTCTCCAAGATTGTTGAAGAACGCTTCGTCTTTCCCTTCGCCTGTTGGAGGAAGCCATTTTAGATTAACTAAAGGAGTGGCAGCTTCTGATAGTGTACTTCGCACCACTGGAAGAAGTCTTAATCTCTTTTTGTCCATTCCTTGATACACGGATCTTACCAAAGTTTCCCAGTACGGATTGCCTGAGACTACCAATGGAAACAGATTCTCGTATTCCTCGATCTTTTCTACCAAGGCATCTTTACTATAGTCCGGCGTAACGTCTTCAGCGCTGTGTGTAATTGGCAAATGAAGGTAACACCTTACCTCATCCAAAAGTGTTAAATAACACGAGGCTATCACATCTCTCAGCAAAGCGTTATTCCAGTCACTGCGATAGCCATTACCTTGGTCTCTCCAAAGATTTCTTCTGGCTTCATGGTCCAGTGCAAAATGACCATTGACATGGACTGGAAGATCGGTTTCTAAAGGAAGTGGAAGAAAGCAGTAAGCTTTTTTCCTGGTAGTCCCTGAGTCCCCCTGCTTGGAATTCTGCTCCAAAAGGCAAGCGACACCACCGCGCGGAAGCATTCCCAGATCACCCTTTTTGTACGCTTCCACGATGCTTGTTGGCACTTCGTTATCAAATCCAATTTTCCTGACAATGAGCCACTTTTCTTCTTTGCCAAGACTGTCTCGTAACCTCAGAGCATAAGAGCAATCTTTCACCTTGACGTTCCCTGGAAAAAATTGGTCTGATTTATCACCTGTCTTTGCAACTTGTTTGACGTAGGTGGCAAACTGTTGCCTCTTGGTTGCATCCTCTTCTGACATTTCTGCTTCGACGGAATAAGAGTTCACCACCTTTCCACTTTCTTCATCGATGTCACACAGAGTGATCTTCCTGACGTTATTCACAAAAAGCAGAACTTCAAATAATTCTCCTTTAAGTGCCTCCATCATGTCACCTAAGTCTGGCAGCGTTACTGGAGAGTTCGAAATCTTGGAGTTATCTGCCATCTCTTTGGTTCTCAGTGGAAAACGGAACATTGTTGAATTTTGCATTGGAAACTCCTGATAATCTTCAATATAGCAAGAAAACACATCTGGAAACATGTGCTTTAACTTCGATGTTTCTCTGAACATCATCCCAGGTTCCGAGGCAGTTGCACCAGGCACGTACTTGTAGTGTGGATCCAGCACACACAAGACGTCTCCAATCTCTTCTCCACTAGAGACAAATGACGGGACATCAGTCAAATGGTACACTGCATTGAACCCTACACCATACTGGCCAGTCTTGTTTGGATCGTCTCCTTTACTACCTTCTCCAAGGTTCTGTATGCCCACAATATCAGCTTCAGTGAAAGGCTTGTTGTTATAGACGCACAATGCAGGACCCTGCAGTGGTTTCCATGAGTCTTCAAACACTTTCTCATCTTGGTGCTCTCGAGGGTCTTTAATAAAGCAAATCTCTGTTGCTTGAGCATCATCAGCATTCTGAAGAAGTTCTTTCAATATTTCTTTCTCACATGGATAAGCTGTTAGAATGCGTTTTAAACGATTTGTGAGTTTTTCTTTTTGGCCAAAGGGGATACCACGCGAAAAATGCCTTAATGCCTCTTTACGGCGCGTTTTCACACCCAGTTGGCTGCTCGTTTTGGGCGGAATCATGTCACTTACAAAGTGAACCCCAATTTCGTCAGGCATCCAAGGGCAGTCTCTCATGCAAAGTTCGCCAACCGATTGCATTACTCCTTTGGAGTCAGGAAGACAAAACGAATCCCGACTATTATGAGTTTTGTTTTCGTTGCCCAATTGAACAGCCACATTGACTGTCACTTGAAGATTCTTCTCATCGAGCTCAGCATCCTGGAACGTCTGCTTTATAAGATTCAAACAAGAAATGAAATCTTCTTTTTCAAAAGCATCTTTTACACCAGTTGCTTTCATTAAACCTTCAAATGGTCTGGCCAAATTATGTGGAAGCTGATGAAGGTAAGGAGAACAATCCACATCCAACTTGAAAGCCACTTGCTTTGCATAAACAAATTCTTCCCCACAGAGAATGAACTTCTTTCCACGGAAACGCTCTCTCAATTGCTCAGCTTCGACTTCTTCACTGTCAAGGGCTCTTTGTAGATATTTGTAGGCTGCCAAGCACACTTTGTTTAGCTGTTGGGATACCGATATATCGAGACTGTTGGCGTTTACCGACGACGCAACATCAAGTTGGGATACAACATGGTTGAGTGTGGCCTTCTTTTTGTCTAAATACAGGAACTTTTGAACAACTGTTGGCATATGTTGATCTACTATTGGCTCAGTGCAGCAAACTAAGTACTTCTCGCTCTCTAAAAAGGACTCCTCGGGTGACAGCAATGTTACCTTGTTTCCAGTTTGCATTTCATCTCCTCTCCAGCGGAGAGGAAACTTGTAAGGTTTCTGAAGTAAGGGTAGAAATTTTGTTTGCAAGAATCTGTTACAGACATCATCGGGACAAGAGGTTCCCTCCTCACGCCAGAGCTTCCATTCTAGATGATCCATTAATGCCTTTACGCGGTTCAAAGCTGCTTCTCCACTAATTTCATTTAAAATGCTAACACTCTCTGCTCTTTCGGCAACCTCAGGCCATGGAAGATCATCCGTTAACATCCCAAGCTGTTCAAGTTTGGCCAGTCGCAAACCGTTTAAAAAGGTTTCTTCTGTGCCAAATGGAAACCTCTTGTCCTCGGGGCTAAAAAGAGATGCGGCAGTTTTGAACGGATTAATAAGTTGGCCCGGGCACTTCAACTTGTGGCCATCCGGTGAAACTGGAATGCATTCATGTGATTTAATGAGATAGTCGAAGTCTCCGTCGTTTTTGTCGTGTTGAGCGCACAAATCTAGAACGTACAAGACCAACTTGTCCCTCTGGTGACTTGGTACCAACTGAATGTTCGGAAAGAACAGCTCGCGGAAGAACCTTCCCTTGTCGTAGCTTCTATCCTGGATTACTGCTGCGAGATCATAATCTTGAAAAGACTCGTAGACATCTGCTGGTAGATCAATAATGGCTTCTTTCCCCTTTTTCAACAAGTGAAAAACCTCAAATGACATGTCTCCTACTTGTGGGTCTTGGCGAAAGTTTGGTTCCAGAAAGACTACTTGCGTAATGTCTACCCATCTGTTTCCATCTGAAAAGAGAGAACAGCTTCCACTAGCGAGAGTTTGGTAGAATGAGTGTGCAAGCGGCTGACAGTTTGGTTCTACTTCACAAGATTTTGGCCATAGTGAGTGGAACTCATATTTGTCCGTAGCAGTCGTCTTCAAGTCCTCAAGGAGATCTAGATATGCTGCACAGATGGAGTCTTGCATAAGAAGACTGTTCCACTCTACTCCAGTGCAGCTCTTGTCATCAGCTGTTTTCTCCTTCAAGCTTCGTCTACTGGCGGCTACTGCAAATGCCCCATTTACGTGAACTGGGAAACCACTACAGATTGGAAGCGGAAGGAAGCAGAACAGGTTTCCCTTATGATGCGGCTCTTTCGCCGGTACTTGTTCGACAACGGGTACTGGCAGAAGCTTGGGGTTCTGATAGTCAGCAGGCATCATCCGTGCAGCTACTCCAGCTGATGGAAGAAGACTCTTATCGCCTTTGGCAAATTGCATTGCATTCCCTTTGCCCATAGAAGACGCGACAAGCCAAACTTCAGATTCATCCTGCAAGTGGCCATTGTTGTCAAGGAACGATTTTCCGCTATCTGTAACGGTGCTCTTAATGGTAACCATAAGTGCCGAGCTGAGCAAATCAGTATTAGAGCTGATGGAATCTCCTGTTTGCTTGGCAACTTCAGATGATGCTCGCAGAAAGTTGCACTGTTTTAGAAAGTTCTGTTCTTCATTACTAAGGCTCCTAACAGCTGGGGAAAGAGTGACTGGGACAGACAATTCTCTTAAGATTCCGTCTTGATGCAATGCTTTGCTGACCTCAAACAACAGTGTGGGTTGTTCAGAACTAGCTGATTCCCTTGGCAAACGAAACACTTGAATCCTGCGGACATTCTGTGTAAAGAGCAGCAAGGTTTTAGCGCCATAAGTGAAAAGCCTTAAGAGTTCTTCCACTTGTTTGTTGTCGTAATGAAGTTGCTTAATTTCACTTTGTATAGCTTGCTCTTTGGTTCGTAAAGGAAAGCGAAAAAGTGTTCCATGAAAAGAGTTGTCCTCTTTTTCTAGACGAAGGTCACAGTCAAATATGCCGTTGAAGGGTTTAAATTGATTGCTAAGATTTCTCAGCCTCCTTGTGTTCCTGTTGATGTCTATCTTCATTCCAGGTTTGTTTTTGTTCCTGATTGCTTTCCCCAGATAGAAAGTGTTGGGGTCAAAAATCACAAAATAATTCCTACTCACGAACATTGGAACATCCGTCAGGTTGTACACTGCATTGAAGCCGAGTCCAAACTTTCCAATTTTCTCGGTGTCGGATTCTTTTGTAGCACCGTTCAGTTTTGTAATGTTTGTAAAATCTTCGTCTCGAAACTCGGCATCGTTGTAAACCCACAGTGCAGGACCCTGGCAGTGTCTCATTCCTTCGTCAATCAGGCAGGTCATGGCATCTTCGTTTGTTCTCTCATCATAAAGAAATCTGATTTCGGTGGCACCAGCATCATCTGCGTTTTGTACAAGTTCTTTTGGTACCGCGAATCCATCGGTGTAGTCTTCCAAAAGTCTGCCAAGTCTGCGAGTTAGTTTTTCTTCTTGCCCAAATTCTTCTCCTATTTCCAGTTCGTCCGGCTCTAGCATTCGATTCATGAGCGTTGGTACAAGCAAAAGTTCAGCTGTGCTATTCGGGATGTTTGGATGTACATACATATAATCCATCCCTTCATCATGGTTGCTTCTTTCCAACCACTCATGTTCACAGTACATGCAATCTTCAACTGGTGCAAGCTTGAGATACGTATCTCTTTCCACGTGTGTTGGAATTAGAACCTTTTCTTGAAGCGTAGAAGGCAATTGTTCACCAACGTTTGGCTTAACTTCATTCAGAATATCCACCGATAATTGGAGGTCTTTCTTCACTTCTGATGTGGAAAATTGTGTGCCATTGTCATACTTCTGTTTTATCAGATGCAGAACCTGAAGTAGGAATGCGTCATCACACTGTTCTTGCAAGCCAAAACTAGAAAAAAAGGCAGAGAAATGTTCCACTTCTGAAGGAAGGGCGTGGACGTATGGTGACAGATCAATAGGCGGTTTCTTGGATAACATCAGACTAGGAGAAGAAAAGCCATCTCCATTCCAAATCCAGGCGAGACTTTCAAGGCTACTTAATGCCCCCTTTACGTCAGCGCGATCTGCTTGACTGAGAGACTGATAGATTTCCTTGATTATCATGATATAACGCGGCTTTTCAGCTGTGTTGTAAGAGCTGATCACGTTTTTAAGATGTTGAGCGACCTCGAATATCGTTGGCTTCATATTCCAGGAAAAGAAACTCGCTATCTGGCTAGATGACTCTGTTTTAACCACTGGTTTTAAAGATCCGATGAGATTTGCCAGCTGATCGCTCTTCACTTCTGAGGGCTTGTGGAAATGTGATTCGCTGCACGTTTCTCCCCAAAACGTTAGTCTTTGCGGATAATCGCTGGGTTTTCCTCTAACCCTGGACACCCATGAAATGTCTTGAAGCAGCAATCCTAATGACGTTCCACAAGTCGTCTCTTGAAGCTTAGAAGGATTCCGTGTTATGTGTTGCATGATCGCTTCTGACTTTCTTTCCGCTGTTGGAAGGCTTGAAATGTTGCTGACTGCTTTGGCACTTTGGTAGAGGTCTTGCCCAGTGATACCTCCCTCGCCTTTCATTCCTAGAGTTTCCAAAATCACCAGGGCTGCAGGGTTGTTGTATTGCTCTCCGGTAGGAAAAACGTCTTCCTCGGCGAAAATACGCCTCAGCAAGTCCTTCCTGGGATCGAATATCTCCATAGGCTTTACTCGTCTACTTTTGGTTGAGACAAACGGCAAAGATTTTAACTTCTCTTTAAATCTCCAGTCGGCACCAGCGTAGACTTGATAGTGCTCCAGCACAAAGACCATAAGTCTGTCGATCTCTTCAGCAGAATAATGGCCTTCTTCCACACCTGGAAATACTTCTTCAATGAAAAATTCATGCGATGTGAGGATTTGGATGTCCATTAGCACTACCAATCGCTTGGAAGCGTCTTCTTTGATGTCAATGAGATCCCTTGGGGGAGCCACCGGAAACGACTCTTCAGGGGCGGCACGAAGACCGTTTTCTTTCGACACAAAAGTCTTGAATAGAGTCTCAAACAAAGGAAAGCTATAGAGAACCTGCTTCTCTTCCGGTTCTAGCGAAGAGGCTTTGGCCATGAACCTTCTCAAGGAGCGTTTGCCGTGGTCTGTTACTTGATGCATTCCAGTCGCCATCTCGGGGAGCGATGCCGCCAGAGCTCGTAAGACACCTTTAACTGATGGTGGATGGACAAAGGAATTCGCTAGCGCAGGATGGAGGCGTAAAAATTCCGGGTACTCCTGCATTACAGTCACACCAAGCACTTTCAAAACTTCAGTGACGTTCTCATCAAGGTGATCTCCGTGAAGGCTTCTTACAACTATCTTAGATGGCTGGGTAAGTCTTGCTAAAGTGACCGACACTTGTGACATGTCCAGTGGGAGCAACGGAAGGTTTCGAAGCCTTTTAAGCTCCCCAATGGTAGGAAAGTTTTTTCCGAGATAGTCCCATACAAGATTAAGCCATTCTTTACGGGGATGGTTTCCAATTCCAGGATTCCACAGTACTTTGTCCCCCGCTGACCACTCAGGTGGCAGTGATTTTGAGAGAAGGTTGACTACATCGGTTTTACAAAGGTGGCGCAACTGAGTGCATCCTGTGAAAAATGGAACGAGAATCTTGTAATAGTTTAACTATTTAGTTACGTAGTATCTGTAAAAGGCCCTTTTGGGTTCGGAGATAAAAGGTATGGTTTTCTAGCTGATCAAAAAAAATTAAATAGCGAAGAATTTTAGGAAAAGTGTCTAGAATGATATCGTGTGTTTTAGTATTGATTCCTTTTAAATCACACCTGTTCAAAGAGTCAAAATTTCAGCAAAATAACAATATAATTTGATCGGGTTTTCCTATTCTGATCAGTTGTAATCCCCTTTTAGTCTTGTGGTATTGTACACTTTCCACAAAATAATAATAATGGGGCGTAACCCTGCGATGCAGTGAGAAGAAGAAATTCTATCGTTCTATCCAGGAGGAAGTAAAAATACTCCTACAGTCGGTTCGTGCTACTGAAACTCGGACAAACTTTGGTGAAATGGACCCCTTAGCCCGATGAAGTCGTTGTCCTTACCTCAAAATTCCACCTTTTTCATGAATGAAAGAAATTTACTTTAGATATTGAGTGTAATTCCAAGATGTAGTAGAATTAACACGGATCATATCTGTACCTTGATTGGAAACTGCTTGCAAGCTTTGGAAGAGGCTATCGTCAATGTCTTGATCCAGAAATCGATCCTGCAGGCCAGGAAGAAGTTCACGTGGATGCTCTGGCGAGCACATGTAAATAGCTTGATCGGTGTTAGAAAACGAAATGAAGCTTCCATTGGTAACGGGCAACAGCTCTAATCCGAGGAGGTCTGAAAACTGCTCATCTTTGAGCACAAATTTTAGAAGCTGAATCTTCTCTAACCGACTGAGGCTTCTGTAGCAAGAAGGCGTTTCTCTGAACACTCTCCGCGTTATTGAGGGCGTTATCTCGGTTCTTAAGTTTGCGTACAAACCCAAGGCTCTCAAAACGTGATCCGGCAAAGTGGCGACGTTCTGATTCGCTACAAGAAAAACTCGCACAAGCAACTCTTTAGGATCGTTCTCTGGAAGTTTGTCAAACGTCGCGTCTTCCACGTTCAACCATTTACCTCCGTGGGCGGGAGAATAAACGACTCTTTCATTACACAGCAACTCCAACAAAGGATTCTGCACTCTTTTCCACTTTTGATCAATGACGTCCATATTTGGCCACGCTCTAGGTGTAAAGAAATACAATAAAGTAATTCAATTAGAAAAAAAGAAGAAAAAAATCGTTCCATTGTCAATGACACAGCCCGCACGAATTTTCCAATCAGCGTGCACTATTCTTTCCCAGCTCTGCGTTTTTAAGCCGGTTTTGGGTGCGGGTTTTGTTTTCGTTGTTAACCTCGTGATCTGTATCTTAAAGAGTCGTTGGAATAAACCAGCACGCGCAAATTCAATTACCTTAACAAAGAGAAAAAAATTATTAAGTGCTTGTCCCAAACACTATTACCGCATATCGGAAAAATCATTCAGCGTATTACACAAGTTGCGAAACCTCAAAAAAGGAGGAAATGATGGGGCAAAAGTGTTTTGGAACGTGCCTGGATACGGATTGGCAGCCAAACGTTTGATAAAAGCTTGAGACACTCACGACAAGTGCAACTTAAACAGTTTAGTCTTACTTGTAAATCGCATCTGGTTGGATATTATAACTCTTCTCTTTAATAGCTTCCATCAGCATCGTAGCATACGCTCTTGGGATGGCCTCTTCCAGAAGACACTGGTTCCATAACAGGGATTTGTCAGTCAGCTGCCGCCCTTCCTTTTGAGCCAAATCCTCTTGCTCAGCATTCGGAGTCTTAATATAACGTCTGTTCTGGCTCAAAGCAAAGAATCCATTGATGTGTACTGGTAAACCTGTCATGCTCGTCTTTTGCACAGGCAGTGGGAGGAAACAAAACACGTGCCCTTTAATATCAGGCGTCTGGTTTTCGGAGGGTTCTGGTATCGGCATGGCCACACCAACTAAAGGTAGATAGCTGAGATCTTTATCCTTGGCCAGGGTTTCAAATTCTGACGAGACGCTTCCGCCACAAAAATAATTTGTAACAAGAAAAGAGTGCCGATGTGTGTCGCTTATCATACCTTGGTCATAAGCAACCGTCTCGATCGTGACTGGATATGTCACCTTGACAGGCTCTGGCATAAGCTGACCGGTCGTGATCTGGTTGCGAAATTCTTCCCTCTTTCTGCGAACCAGCGGGAGGCTGTCATCTGTGATTCTGACTTGAAACGTTCTTTTGGCTTCATTGTCCGCCACGTCTCGGACGTAGAGCTCTATTGATTCGAGATACTGGAGAAAAAGGAGGACCAAGTGGGCATCAGCCGTAAAACTCTGAAACAATGTGCGCACCTTTTCGACGGAGTAAAGCGTCTGTGACAGCTTGGACGGTGCTGTCCGCAGAGGAAAACGGAACAACGTTCCATTATAAGTTCCCTCGGAGAACGCATCATCTGTACAGTCGAAGATTCCTTTGTACGGTAGGAACTGGTCCGGTATGCTGTCCATCACTGCATGGTCTTCCTTCAATCGCCATCGGTGTCCAGTTCGTCGGTTCTTCCCGCCGCCAAAGTACTCCTCGTGCGGATCGATCACTCCAATCTGTGAGCCACTGAAGATGCTCGGGAGATCTGAGATCAACAGAAGGAAAATTTGTCCAAAAAAATTTCACGTCGAGACAATTTGGCAAAAAGTGTGCGTTGCTCTTTAAAGGGTATGAACCCATGCAAATGCATAACGTTACATTTCTCTCCTTAATCTGAGAATAAAAAAAGAGATTGGCCATCTCCTGTTCATATGACGTAATGTACACATGGAAAATCTTTTCATGCGAAGGTACATCGAAGTTCAATGAACCTACCTGAGTTTCCTCGATTTTTGGGTTGCATTTATTCAGTTAATAAACAAACTAAACGGCAGATATCAAAGACAGAACGTCGCGAACAATCCTCTGAAAAAAGAGGTTGTCTTCTTTCAGAGTTTTCTGCTAGTTTAATCGCGTGTTAACTAAGAGGTAAATTTTGTTTGGTATACAACTGGCACTGGTGGTGCACGCCCGATGGCGATTTAATGATATCTCGCAGAAAAATTTCACATTTCCAGATACCCTCCAAGGTTGTTGTCGATCACTTTAGGAACAAAATCTTTGCAACAATGTGAGTCAACGGTGAAAGCAGCCACGACAGAATTTAACCATAAGAGTACTGAAAACTTACACAAAAGGAGACTCACCTGTGACATGAAATACAGACTTAAATCCAAGACCAAAACGACCCACTTTCATAGGATCTTTCACTTTGATACTATCACATAGCATTCGTATGCCCTTCCAGTCTTCGTCAGTAAACTGTGCGTCATTGTATGCATAAAGTGCAGGACCCTGTTAAATGACAAATAATTGGAGACACAAATATAAATTAGATATAATTAAAAAGAACAACTGAAAAGCCTTCTTTCCTTCTTTTTTCTGTCTTCAGAAGCGCAAAGACACATCCAGATTATTGAAGAACTGATAAGGGAAACGTTGACTCTTTTGTTCCCGCTATAAGAAAAAGTCGTACCTGGAATCGGGCGAGGCCTTCACTGTGAAGTTTCTCTATTCCATAGCTGTGCTTGTCATGAAGGAATTTCACTGTACTTGCACGTGCATCTTCGGCATTTTGAATAAGTTCCTAATATAAGGAATAAATGTTATTACAAAAACATTATGAAAAAATAAAACTCTCAAGCGATCAAAAAACTCCTAAACGTTCATTAGGGACCGTTCATTTTTTATAAGGTAGGGGGGGCTGGTGGAATTTGGGGGTGGGCCATGCGAAAAAAAATGGCTTTCGAGGGGGGGCCATCCCAAAAAAATAAGGGGAAAAGGGGGGGTCACGTGAAATATTTTAGTAAAACTTTAAAATGTCATAATGTCTGAATATCAAAAAAATTGCTATAGAATAAACATAGAAGGCAGGATATAAATTTATTACAAACTTTCCTTCTGCTTTAAAAAAACGTTTGGCGACAAAAAGCATTTGTAGATAGTAAAACAAAGTGTTTAACACTGTTATTTTGGAATGCAACTTTCACTGGCACTCATCTTCATCTTCGCTGTCGTCGAGTTCTTCGTCGCCGCTTGTGCTGCTATGGGAGTTTCTTTCACCAATGCTGCAAGAAGCAGCAATGCTTTCCGTCAGAGTGTACTCTCCAGGGTACATGAAGGTGTAAACACAATCTCTGACTTCCTGCTTAAGGTTGGTGGTGAAATAATTCCCTTCCAAGAGCTGTGCGACGTATGGCCCATCTCTTCTAAATAACGACGTGGCAACATCCTCAACCTTAATACACTCTTCCAGGACGGCCGCTCTAGGAGGGTACACAAGGCATTGTGGAAGATCATTTCCCAGCGGGTTTCCAACACAGATTCCATAAACTCGTTAGACGTTGTTTTCGGTCCGCTTCCTCTTTCTTTCATTTGACTTTCTCCGGTTTTTTTTTTTCCTTCTCCTTTTGTTGATGTGCTGTTTGAGTATGCCCTTGAATATGCTGTTACAATTGCTCTTCTTATTTTCCAGTGCTTCCATGTCCTGCGTGACCTTCGTCAACTTAGCTTCTATACATTTGATCTGTTTTACATTAAAACTGTGGGCAAATTCTTCGCCCTGCTTTAAAGCAAGCCCATTGGACTGAAAGAGTGTGGAATCGTGTTCCTTTACATCTTTCAATATGACATTCAACTTTTCCACCATTGCCCTGTGTTCTTTGATGGAGAAGTTCAGTTTTCTTCCATCACTGGGCTCAACTGGTACCCTGGCATGGAAAACTCACTCGCCCTTTCTGAACGGCCATCCGCACTTAGAAAGATTGCTTCTTTTTCTTAAACCAGTTCCTGACCATTCCTGCCTACCGGAATACCACTACCTCTCCTACCAGAAGACCCCAAAAGAAGGGCGTGATCCAGATGACTGGCAGCCAAGGGTCCAAGCGAAGAAAGAGCATGGAAGTGGCAGGCTGGTTTTATCTCACCCAGAAAGCGTTTCTCTATTTGCAGATAAGTTTATTGTCAAATCAAAGTTTGTGGTGGATTATCTTCAGCATCTTGAAGTGCTGGAATTTAAAAGGAAAAAGAGAGCAGAAGAAAAGGCAAAGTTAAGTAGGGACGCAAAAGATAAATCATATCAGGATTATCCTTGGACTGAGTTGTGCGAAGATCTAACCAAGCTTAAAACGCTACGTGTTCCAGAACTAAACAAGTACTTGAACCACCTCGGGCTGAAGCAGCATTTGAAAAGCAGCAAGAGTGAGAAAGTAAAGGCAATTGTAAGACATTCATGCTTGCAGCAGAAGAGTCCTCTCAGAGCTGGCCAACCAACACTGAGAAATGCCAGGACATTGACACAAAATGACAACAGGGCAAGTGCTGACAGCAGTGAAACGGATGAAAGTGACAATGATGAGTATGACAGTGATGCCATTGACTCTAGGGGAGAAGATGACTCAAGTGACGTCATTCTTGCATTCATCAATTCAGATGAGGAAGATGCCAATGAGAGGCCAAATGCCACACGCTCAGGGCGAGCCATAACTAGGAGATCCGAAATTGACTTCTCTTTCTTTTGATTTGTTTTTTAAACAACAGCTCTCTGTAGTATAGGGATTGTAAATATTGTCTTCATAGTGAGCACAATAACGTGAAGTAGGGGGATAATAGAGAAATATTAAAAAAGTTGAAATCTAAATATTGTATGTTCAATTTTTTGTGGGGGGGTCATCCCAAAAAATTACCGCTATAAGGGGGGGGGGGCATGTGAAAAAATTGGTAAGCTCAGGGGGGGTCATGTGATTTTTAAATGGTGCTTCCCAAATCCCACCAGCCCCCCCTCCCTCATAAAAAATGAACGGTCCCTTAACTGACTAAATTTCTATGGCGGCTCTCTTCTTCTGCTCATTCCTCATTCTCCACACTCCATTGAAATCCCTGACAGACTCGACCCAAACTAAAACATTACATGTTGATGACACTGCTCTATAAAGATTTTCGAAGTGTTCTGGTTTGTTTTTCTTTTTTTTTTTTTTTTTTTTGAGACCAACGAAATAACGACCGAGTTATTCTGGCATCGATCAGTAAGAATTAGACAAAGAAATAAGCTAGCCTGTAATTGTTCACGCATATTTCAGAATTCTAGAAGCTTGAACACTTTTCCAATGTTTACAACTTTTAAAGATGTTATTACTGGATTCAGCGATGAGTATCAATTGTCTAAAAATTTTAAGCGACATTCTTCAGTTTTAAGGGACTGGTTTCAGTTAAAACCCTTTACATAACCCTTACCACATTACGTTAAATTCATGCCTTCTTTGATCTCCTTCCAAATAACAGTAGACTTCAGGAGCCCCTGAAATCATCGTATTTAGAAAAGCATTCTTTTTGGCAATGCAATTTCTGTTCCCAAACTCAGCGTTTTGTTCTTCTTAATTTTAGTAGAGAGACTAAGCAATTTCCAGTTTCTTTGCGACTGAACCAGTGCTGCAGACTATAGATGCCTATTGTCAGCATCCTTACCTTCAGTATCTGTCCATCGTCAGGATACTGATCTAGGATGGTCCTCAACTGTTGGATGAGTGATGGCTGAATCAAGTCGAAGTCATCGTCATCGTTGTCCGCTGTTAGTAATTAAAAAAAAAAAAAAATCAGACAATCTCCTATTCAAGTGCCCACAGAGCTGATTGAACTATCTGTAAATGGCTGTTTCTGGGTAGGTAGAAAGGAAAGAAAAATGAAGAAGGAAAGGACGATAGCAATGAGGAAGAGAGGGAGAGGAAGGGTGGAAGAGACGGATGGAGGAAGGGACAAAATGAGAAAGGGGGAGGAAGGTTGGAAGAGAAGAGGGAGGAAGGGAAAAAGGGCAAAAGAGGGACAAGTAGAATGATAGAAGGGAGGAAGGGAGGAAAGGAGGAAGGGAGAGAGGGAGGAGGGGAGAGAGGGAGGAAGGGAGGAGGGAAGAAAGGAGAGAAGGAAGAAAGAGGGAAAGGAGGAAGGAGGAGGGGGAAAGAGTGGAATAAAGGAAGGGAGAAAGGGGGAGGAAGGGTGGAGAAGAAGAATAAAGCGAGGGAAGAAAGAATGGAGGAACAGAGGAAGGGAGGAAGGGAGGAAGGGAGGAAGGGAGGAAGGGAGGAAGGGAGGAAGGGAGGATGCGAGGGGGAGGAAGGAGGGAAGGAAGAAATGGGGAAAGGAGTAACGGAGAAAGAGTGGAATAAAGGAAGGGGGAGAGGGAGAAAGGTGAGGAAGGGGGAGGAAGGGAGGAAAAAAAGAAGAGAGGAGGGGGGAAAGGAGGAAAGGAGGAAGGGAGCGAGGGAGAAAGGGAGGAAATGAAAAAAGGAGGAAGGGAGGAAGAAAGAAAGGGAGAAAGGGAGGACAGTAGGAAGGGAGGAAGGGAGGACCGGAGGGGGGAGGGAGGAAGGAAAGACGAAATGGGGAAAGAAGTATGGGAGAAAGAGTGGAATAAAGGAAGGGAGAAGGGAGAAAGGTGAGCAAGGGGGAGGAAGGGAGGAAGGGAGGAAGGGAGGCAGGGAGGAAGAAAGAAAGGGAGGAAGGGAGGAAGGGAGGAAAGGAGGAAGGGAGGAAGGGAGGAAGGGAGGAAGGGAGGACAGGAGGAAAGGAGGAAGGGAGGACGGGAGGGGGGAAGGAAGGGGGAAAGAAAGAAAGGGGGAAAGGAGGGAAGGAACAAAGGGAGAAAGGAGGAAGCAGGAAGGGGGAAAGAGTGGAAAAAAGGAATGGAGAAAGGGGGTGGAAGGGTGGAAGGGACAAAGAGGGGAAGGGAGGAAGGGAGGAAGGGAGGACAGGAGGGCGATTGAGGTAGGCAAGCAGTTATGTAGTTGACAGGTAGTCAGGAGTATGGCTGGCAGGCAGTTAGGTAGGTAGAAAGGTGGATAGGTGGGTGCTGGGTTAATGTGAATAGGGGGTAGTTGGGTAGAGTAACAAAGCAGAAAGCAAACAACGACAGAAAGAAAAAGGCTGGTAGGTAGGCAGACAGACAGACCGGTATGTTGTAAATTAGGTTAAAATGGTGGGTTGGTAGCAAGGTAGAGGTAGCATGGTTAATAGGTAGGTAAGGTAGGTAATTGTTGGTGTTCTGTCAGGCAGGTTAACAGGTTACTTATGATATGGTGGTGTGGAGGCAGACAGGTGGGTATGCAAGCAGACAGATAGCTAAGTAGGTAGGAAGATTGAAAATCAGGCACCCAGGTTGAGCAAAGCAGTATAGTTAGATAGGCAGGCGGGCAGAAAGGTAGGTAAAGTAGGTAGGGGGGAGGCAGAGAGGGAGGGGGCTAGGTGTATTGGTGTTTAAAGTAGTTTTATTCATGCATTGTATTTTGAAACTAGTTTCAGAAAAAATACAAATAAATAAAATAAAGTAACAAAAAGCAAACTTGTTCCCTCTCTTTCCCCTTCCCCTACTTGACTGCAATCTCCAATCCAGTGTCATTTCTTAAATTTAGCTCATAAATCATTACTTTTGTGACCCTCCTCTCAATTTGGCAACTAGAATGAACTCCAAGACGGACGGTGAAATACAAACTAACTACAGTATTCTATCTTTTTTAACATATTTCTCATTTATTTCTCCAAAAGCACCTAGGCTTATCAAGGGGGATTACAATATTAACATTACAAATTTTACTTCATTTACTCAGGTTCACACGCACACAAACGCACAACTGAAAACAACGAGTTAAGCTGACATATCTAGTGAAAAATAATTTTAACAACCAAACAGTGGCCACCGAAAAGCGACCAGTATTAACACATTTTACTTCTCGAAAAAAAGCACAGTAGACATCGTACAATACAAAGTTTAGTTTCCTAGCGTCGCTGCTCGATGATCATGTCTCACCCTGCAATATCTGTAGCTATGAGTAAGAATGAAGCGGACCTTAGAGATTTGTGTAATTCCAAACTAGACTATTGTCACTCACCCATTCTCTCCAAGGAACTAGCGTAAGCCACTTCTGAAGTTCATCTGCAAGAAAAATATCAACATTGAATGTTACAAACTTTCATGTTTATCTGACCAACACTACATTTGGTTCTCTGAAAACGATCGTAACGAAAAACACTGCAGCGTTTCAATGTTAACATAAAGATTTGGTGTAAGAATTGAACTTTGTACTTAATATTATAGGCACAATCACCATCCTTTATCGATTGAAACTGCGTTAAGTTTAGCTTTGGGAAAAAATACAGGCTAGTTCAAGCTTAGTCTGTGACTTTATCTTGCTTTGGTTCTATTTAACAATAAATAATCTAGACTGAAACTTTGTATTTGTTGAAACATCTGCCTTTTGGGTAACCATGCGAGCAGAGCATCTTTAATTGCAGGGTACCTTTGGGTATAATTTTTGCAGAACCCTTCAGGTAATGGTCCCTTAAACTACTTGAGAGGGTCTTTCGAGATAAAACAATGAAAGCATAATTAGAAGTGTTCTCGACGCCTTTTTCATGTTGAAAACAGCACTGCACTCAACCTAAAGAGCTTTAACTTCCACATCTTCGAGGTGATTTTTCACGAATTAAGGTTCTCAGTTGTATTCAATCTTTTAAAATACACTCTTGTCCACTTCACTAGCTCATTGACTCTAACATTATTTCTTGTTTACCTGCATTTACTTTCCATGAAAACCGTTCTTCCCCTCGCAAAACTGCTGTATTGAACAAAACGCGAAGAAGGAATGTCTTCTTGGTATTAGGAAATTCCCTTTCCGAGAAATGCCAGCAACTCGATATATCACGTGATTCTAACTGTTTCTCGGAAAACGGACATTTTACTTCCGTGTCAGGACGATCACGCTGGAATCACGCCGCTTAGCAGCCAGGCTCAACGATTTTACACGTGGTTTGTGACAAGCATTGATAAACGGCTTTGCATATGTTTAGTTCTGTGTACGGTCTTTCAAACATGCGTTATTCGGAGAAATATTCCACCCAGATTTACAGAGCTTTGTTTGCTGGAGATGCCATGTTGGTTTTCCTCGGAGGGTCACCAATATGACAGCCATAAAGTCACAGAAACATCAGTCATCGAGTCAGTTGCGAAAACACGAGCATTGAAATTAATGATTAATACTCCATTTAAAACAAGAATTGACGGCTAAATTGGCAAAACCTTGCTGAGAAGTCCTTTGAATTACTTGACCAGTCTGCAGACTGCAGGCTGGGGGTTAAATGAAGACTGCAGACCAGTAACTCAGACTCGGGCAGTAACCTGAGTGATACTCAGGCTAACCGGAGTGCAGAATTTCACTACGATTAGCCTGAATGACCCTGTTTATGGTTGGCACTAGATAATGGAACAACACGATGTATAATTAGAGAATCTGTAGTCTGCAGTCTTCATTTTACCCTCAGTCTACATTTTACACTCAGTCTGCATTTTACCACCTGTCTGCAGGACCTGCAGTCTGCAGTCCGCAGTCTGCGTTTTACACTGACTGCCTCAGTAGTCGACATCCTCCTTGGGCCGCCATTTTAATGTCACTTAGTGCTTTAGCAACCCTGCTAAAACTTTGTTTAAAGGGTCTGATATCTGATGAAACTAAACTAATACTAAACTCGGAAAGTCTCGAGAATTGCCGGCTTTCATGTGAGCCTGTCACTTCCGAGATAGGAAACGGCTACGCCTTCTTCTGAGGTATGCTTTGCTGCGAGTCCCAGCGGTTCTTGTACTGCGTCGATCAAGAGCGATAAATCGCTGCAATAAAAAATATCTCGATTTAAACGCAAACGACTGATTAACATGCAGTTCCATGTAGTCTGTGTTCGTGTGGCTCTGATCTCGCGGTCAATAATCCATTGTTAATCATAACTATACAAAAATCTTTGAATCTGATTTTTTATTTTTATTTTTTATTTTTGTTGCCAAATTGCAGCACGAACTGCTGACGTGTTAAATTGACAACAAAGCGTCCAGTGGCGAAGTTTCCACAACAAAATTAGCCCGGCATCCCATTTTCATAGGTCCAGAACCTTTCAGAACTCCCTTTTATAAGTTGCTTTTATCAGAAAGATTTTAAATCAAACATGCGTCACTATTTTTACACAAAGAAAACAAAATTCAAAGAAACAAGGTTCAGAGAAACCCTGATGTCTCGGTATACGGCTGAAAGCCTTTCATTTCCGAGAAATGCTGGCATCTCTGTATACCACGTGATCCTCTTCTGTTTCTCGGAAAACGATAATTTTACTCCCTTGTCAGACCGATCATGATTATTGAATCACGCCACTGGGAAGCCAAGTTCAACACGATCAGGCAAAGAGTTGAATTAGTCATGCAGACATTTACTTCCGGTCTGCCCTCAGCAGAGCTGGAACTCTCTAGATTTTCTGCCTCGTTGCAAGCCCTCAGGGGACTTTCGATTTCCTTGTTTTTATCAATTGATTTTCCCGAAACGTTAGAAATCGAACGTATTCGTTTTTCTTCCTGTTTCTCCTCCCACCTGAGCCGTCTATGTTAACGTTTACTGAGTTACAACAAGACTATGATCATAGTCTCTTCGGGTTAAAAGCAACAGAGTATTTGTGAGGTCTTTTCACGTAATAATGATAGTTAATAGTTGTTAACATTGTGCGATTTGTATCGTATCGACAGCGAAAAAAAAAACTGCAAATAAAATAAAAACAAATTGAACAAAATAAATAGTCATTACAAGAGGTTGAGTGGATATCGAGATTTCACCTCAATCACGAGAGAAATCTTTTACTAGTTTATTTATAACCAATCTTATTATATGGAGAAGAGTGTTTTACTGGGAACTAAACCACTCGTAGATTCCATACGCCACTTCATCCGGGACCCGAGTGGCGTGTTTTCCGTATGTCACCTTTGTGAGTGTCGTATCGTTCAATGACCTCACGATTCCCGCCTTTTGCTTTGGTTGAATTGGTTTCTCCATATAATAAAAAGAACATTACACGTCGTTCGCTTCGCTCACTCGTGAGATATTGTTCTTGCCACTCGAACATAAAATTCATATCTTCTCGCCACCGTGCAATATCCTCTCTATATTTCATCCTGCGGAAGTGGACGTCACGAGCATCGAGACCTAATGACGTCATTCCATCCCAGAGTGCACATGTAGATGAGTAGCGGAAAGTTGATGAAAGAGCTGTACGTTTCGGAGTTATCATGCCTCGTTCAAGGAATACATCTACCGCTTTCCTCGTGTTAACACTATGTTTGATACAGCTGTGCCTTCTACAGGTTTCAGAGGGGAAAAGTCAGCCTGTTGGTGAGTTAGATTGAAGATAACATACGCTCAAATGTGTTGTATGTCTTCAAAGGAATTCAATATCAATTGATCACGAAGGTTCGATCTGTTCGCTTCGGTATAAGGCTTTTTTGTGACAAACGGACGGGTTTGGACACATAACAACTTAGATTTTGTAGCCTTAAATTACACCGTGTTGTTTGTGATGGTTTTGTACTAGGTGGAACGAACGGAACATGTCGCAAAGAAATCCCAAATAGATAATTTAAGCTTACATCAGTGCCACAGAGAAATCTCTTACGCAGTATCATGCGATCGGTGTTTAGTTTCAACGTCACACACACGTTTTCAATTTCGTTTCATCTGAGACCTTTCGCTGGCGAAGTTTTTCTGATAACCGTTGGCAAAATTTCGAATAACTTAACTTAACTATCCGTACGGTAAGCGAGTTTAATGACAATGTTTGGACTTATAGAACACCTACTTGAAATATGTGTATATTGTACATGTACATGATGATATTGTGGTGGCAGTTGTTCAATAGAGATATAGAAGTACAAATAAAGTCGCCTATAACCCGTGCAAGTTTATATAACAGTAACACGATTTTTGTTTAATTGTAATTTTTTAACCGATATAATTTGTGTGTACATGTACTGTATCTGTGAGAATGAACAGATCCGATGTGTCAGTTACTTATTATTCCTTGCCTTGACCAGTCTGATTGAGTCTGTAGTGACTTATCAACTGAGATATTGGTTGGATAACAAATATTGTTGCAAACTGTGTTGCCCAATGTATTCGTGTAAGCCATGGACAAGAGCCAGTGAGCATACACAGCGTTTCGGTAAAATGGTCCACTTTTTTATTTGGATATTGTACACAACAAAAACTGCTTTTTTCAGCCATCACTTGGAAGTTGGCATGTTGAGCCCATCTTGGTGCAACACCAGTGGTGTTACTTTCGGTTTTCATGGTGTGCTAAAAATAAAGAATGAACATACTCTACGAGAAGAGACTTGTTGTGTATGCCCATGATTCTCATAGCACCAAGTTAGCAAATGGCAGTAAGCCTTACACATGATCTACAAGGAGACCTGATTTGAGGGCAACACTTTGATCCTCAAATAGATCAAAGTGTTCATAGGTTTTTGAGGTCTGTTACAACAACTTTCACTCATAACAAAGCATCCTCTCCATGTGACGCAAGACCTCAACATAAATCTTGCAGTTCATGCTTAAATAAACTTGGCTATTTATAATTAGTAAGGTTAGTTGACATGCTTATTGTGTTCCCACCAGATATATTCAAAACTTGTGTATTTAAAACTCTCTAAAGTCAAGAGATGAATTTGAGAATCAAAACTCCAGTTACATGTAATCACTTTGAGGAAAAACAGTGAATATATTCATTTCCTGTAGGGCAACGTAAGGTGAGATTCTAAGTAGCATTTTCATTGGCAGTTTGTAAGGAGGACCACCGACGCTTTTTACTATTTGTAAACAAACTGTTACAAAAATATTTAATAGAGAACAGTTCTACAGTACAATAGTTCTGGACTGAAAATTACACCATGGGCAACACATTTTACACTTAAGTTAAGTGTTCGCCAGTACAGATGCCAGTTGTGTCTTGATTGTGTTCGAACCATGTACAGCTGTATTCAAGGCCCTCAAGGTAAAGACATATGTACTGAGCCATTCTTATCTGTCAGACTCATTTAAGAGAATACTTTTGGAATTTGTTGGCTTGCATCAAGGTCTTCCATGTGTATATTCTGTCAAATCTGAGCAAAAATTGAAAAACTTAAGTTTATGATCACAACAATATGGTTCAAGTGAAAACAAAAGAGGTTGAATCCTGACGTGTATTTACAACCAATGGTATATCAGAAAACTATAGTTGAACTTGGCTCTAGGGTTCAGACACTGTTTGACTGCAAACAGATGATTTTGTCAACCAAAACATATATTTTGCAACAAAAATAATAATAATTTTTCTCTACAGACTAAAGTGCAGACTGAGAGTAAAATGCAGACTACAGAGTTTTGACTTTTTAACTGAATGATGTTACCATTTGCACCATTGAGACCTAACAGTAAACAGGCTAACTGGAGCATTATTTAGGCTAACCTGAGTGATATCCAGGCTAACTGGAGTGATATTCAGTCTAACTGGAGTGATATTCAGTCTAACTGGAGCGTGATTCAGCCTGACCGGAGTGCAGCCTTTCACTACAATTAGCCTGAATAATCATGTTTAAGATCAGCGCCTGATACTATTATTATAAAACGATATATACTTATGACGTCTGTAGTCTGCAGTCTGCATTTTACCCAGGTCTGCAGTTCACAGTATGCGTTTTACACTGACGATTTTCAATTTGATTGCCAGCACAGTGGAAGTGAAACCTGAACATATCTTTGTACATTACTAAATTACATAGCCCATCAAAGAATATTCGATTGTACAGTCATTCCCATAGCCCTTTCATAAAATAACCACAGAATCATTAAAATATATAGAACACCTAAACTGTTGGAATCTTGTAAGCAGTGCCAGGGGTGGCGAATGGTAAATGCGAGACTTTGTGAGACGACGAGATTAGCGTTTTTCTTTGCGCGCCCGAAACATTTCAATTTCTTCAATTGCGAGACCGCGACTTTAAAGTGTTTGAAATGCGAACTCAAGACGTTCAGGTTCTAAGATGTTGTGATGTCATTTAACTTTACTAAAAAAGAAAATAAACAAATCAGTACTTCACGACTTTCTTCCTTACTTACTTAATCCTCTTCGTTCCTAAGTGGAACATAGGTCCTCAACTAGCGCGCGCCACCTAACCCTATTTTGTGCAGTGCCTTTTGCCTCATTCCACGTAACATGCTTCGCCGCCAACTCTGCCATTCTCGTGCGCCTCCAGCTGTTTTGGGGTCTCCCTCTCTTTCGCTTCCCCTGTGGGTTCCACTCTAGTGCCCTCTTGACTACGTGTCCATCTGGTTTCCTCAGTGTGTGGCCGATCCAGCCCCAAGCTCTCTGTCTTATCTCTTCCTCTATCGGTCGTTGCCCTGTTTGACTCCAAAGGTCCTTGTTGCTGATTTTTCTAGGCCACCAAATCTGCAAGATGTTCCTCAGGCTCTTATTGATAAACACTTGCAACTTCTGCTCCAATCCCTTGGTCAGCCTCCAAGTTTCAGAACCATTCGCGACTTTCTTAGCCTTGAACAAAAATCGAGACTGCAAGACAGCTTTGTGAGAAAAATCAAGACTGCGAGACACACATAACAGCTAAAAAACAAGACTGCGAGACCTGTGAAATTTGGCAAAAATGTTGCGAGACTAATGGTTTTTGAAGGACCATTCGCCACCCCTAGTGCCATCAGTACAGAGTAAATGATGCATTGCATAAATTAGTATCTTTAGAACATAAAGGAAAAAGAGTCTACTCCCATATGCAATGTACTTAAATGTTGGAACAAATTTGTTTGGTGACCGGTCTCAAAATAAATCCTCTATTTCAGTTATACAAGAAATGAGATAATTGCTGTTACAGACCATTTAAACACTAGCAAAGAGGGTTTGGGATATTTTTAACGAGAGAAAACTGTTTTCACAAACCAATGTGCTGGGCTGACACGACTGGCGGCCATTGAAACACTCAAGTGCAAACAATCCAAATAACTTTCATTACTTCGTTTCATTACAGGTATGATAATTTTGATAACGACGAAAAGCGATGAGTGGCATTGATGAAAATGGAAGTCTTCCATTATATTTTGTAAATACGTGAATCAAGTGCAAATTTATTTGGAAAGGACCAGTGGAAAATTGAGGTGTTTACTGATTGCCTCAACTAATATCAAAATTAGCAAACATTTCCATTTATCATGGTCAATCTTTTCAGGGTGTTTAGATCACCGAACCACCCGGCCCAGGGGATTGTAATTATTTGCTAAAATAATTTGAGTCGCTAGTTTAACCAAAGATGATCCCAAGGTTAGTGAAACCACCAGAATTTTAAATTTTTACTCATCCCTATTTATAGCTGTGTCAAATTAACCATCGCTTTGCTCGAGTAACTGTATGCTTCAGCGGAATTCTTGTTTTCCAAAATGATAATCCCACAAACTTAATACTGGATATGGTCCTTGATACAAAATTTAGACTTTCATTAATATATAAAGACAGAAGGTGTATCTTAGGACGAAGCAAAAACCAAAACTATGCAGTATTTAATGTTCCGTGACCAATGCAATACATCCATGCTCTGTGGTTTCTGTGGTTGAAGATCTCACTCGTGAATGGTTATTACACAATAAACATTCCAGACATATTTTAGGCTTTCACGGTTTTGTGAGTTTGACTGTAATAAGTATTTCTTTGTAAAATAGCGTTTCCTGTGTTTTACAAATACATAATTGGGAAACTTTGCTTGAACCCCTAACAGGTAAGCTGTTTGTGGTATTTCTGTGTTATGTAGTTTTGACTTGCAGGAGTCACAACCAGAAAGTGGAACATAAAAGATTTTGTTTACTCACATCACTCCTCTCCTCTTGCAAAGCAAGCTTAAAATGTATAGGGCTGTTTGTACTTCAAGCAACACCATTTACTTAAATCTGTTTGGTCTTCAATTTTCAGGGTAGTTAATTTTTCAGACATTCTAAGGCGTCACCCACTATATTTAGTATATCCATATGAAGTGGGAGAAGTTGTGTTCTTGCTAAAAAAAAAAATTTGGCTCCCTCTTTCTGAATTTTCTGTATCTACCTCTAGGTTTGATCATTGACAAAAGAGCATGCATTTTAAATGTAATGGAAATTTTGATCATGTAACAAAAAACTGTCTCCTCTGCTTGATGACATTCTTATTCCTTGCCACCTTCTTAAGCAGAAAGACAGCATTTTAATTAATCATTATATCCTTTATTGGTTATACTCAGTTCCTAATCTCTACCATATCTCCCCCCAAAATATCAAAAGTTAATAGTATACCCTTGTGTAAAGTTGGAGATTTTTGTCTCTTACTTCAAGATACAATTAGATCTCTTCACTCCTGCTGGAATGGTTTGCACTATCTCCCAAAGTAAGCATCAGCAGGGTGCGAAGAAATGAAAACCAATTTTTTGGCCTATCCTCTCTGCAAGCTGTAATTATACCATACTTGCCTAAAAGTCATTCTCCCTAGCCCCCCAAAATTTCATCTCTCACAGTACTTGTGTAATTTGATTTCCTCAAAATATTTCTCAAGGAACTGCTAGGCTTTGTGCTATCAGACACAACTTTCTTTGCAAGCTAATAAGTTCAGAAGCTAAAAGTTATTTTTCTTGAGTCAAACAATTCCTTCATGTACATGTAGAAGGAGTTGCTGTTTTCCCTCGGCTGATAAGCCTTACAGGCAATACAGGTACTTAAATAATTAAGCTATTTAGTGAACTACTAGGTTCTAATTTGTTTGAAATAAAATCAATATTGAGACGTTAATGCTAAAATATTTTGACAAATATCTGAAGCTTGGGAAAATGCACAGCCTGTAGAGCTAAAACCTGGAAGTGTCTTCTTTATTTATCGCCTATAACGTCACAATGTTTTGAATTTATCCACTGAATGGTTAATTCGAATTAATTTTTTTATTGTGTGATAGTGCAAATGAAGAATACCAGCTCTAGAACTCTGTCTACTTTTTTTCCAAATTTAGCTAATTGAAAGTCATTTGCTTTTATGCTTATTTAAAGTTTTCATCAGCAATGTATATGCTCTCATGAAAAATCAGCGCATGCATCATGTTTATCAGTGCCATAGTTGCATCTTGTATCATTAATTGTTGAGTGCTGTTTGAGAAGGATCAAGAACCATTCATTTGATGTATTTCATGTGATCTAAAGAGTTCATGCGAGCCTTTTTTGTTGTCTTGCAGGTAGGATTGTCAAAGCTTAATCAGCAGTTCTGGAGTATGTAAATTTGGTATCTCTCTTACTTTTTATAATCGCAATCAACAAATGACACTGGAAGATCTTCCTTTCTTTGCTGAGGCGATGTCATCCACTATTGCAATAGGCCAATTACATGTAAGAAAATTATTTCAAATATTATCCTTGCAACCTTTTCATGAAATATATGATCTTGAACATGATGGCACTTTAGTCAGGACTGAAAAGAAAAAAGTAACACTTTTGCAGCATCTTCTCAATTGATGCTTATTGTCTTGGTCCAGCTAATTATAGACTTCCTGATCTTCCATTTAGGTCTTAAAACTGTTTGCATTCTTTAGACTTTATTGAATGTGCTGGTTAAAGAAAAAAACTCTACACAAATTGGGATGTCTAGTCATTTTGGCAAACATGCATATCTGGCATTATGCAATCCCAAGCTTCCGTTTTTAAAAAAAACAGTCAGTAGATCTGATCTTGACTTTGCCTTTAGGTCATGAAGGTTATGCAGTCTTGGGTGATATTGATATAATTGTTTAATCTACATCTAGAATAAGGATATAGTTCAGAATCACTCTGTTGTAAATGCTGTGTCTTCAGGGTTAACATATGCCTTTTGAAGTGTCTTGCATCTAAGCGATGTAGCTAATTTGACATGTAAACAATAAAAACAGTCAGAGAATATATTTTTTTTTAAATATTTTTTTTTTCCCAAGAGGGATTTTTGTACAATCACTCCATATATTTTTTTAAATCCGATTTCAAAAATGTTCGGTAACTTTTCACTGGAATTGAATATGGCAAAATTCAGACACATTCAGCTGGAACCTGAGTGACAAATTAAATTAGCAAAAAAATTGTATTGACCTGTAGCTTTCTAAAGGTGATTTGGATGCTCCCAATAGGGGGCCTGGATAATTGGACAGTTCATTTTATTTCGAAATTCTTGGTCTTGTTTGACAACCAGCTCTATAAGCTTTAATTTGATATAGGGGTTTAGGTATCTACAGTACAGTATAAAACAGAAGCATTACTTCTCTTGGATGCAAAACACCTCTAAAGGTATATGATAACCTTAAACCACGAACTTATTCCTTACTTCCATTTTTTCTGAAACAATTTATGATACAGCCACCTTCATAGCGGAGCTCCTGGCAGCTGCCACCAAGCGGAGCCCCATAACTATAGAAACAGAACCACATGCATGCATAGAAATAGAAAACCATACAACTCTTTTTTCATGGTCAACATGGCTAGTGGTGTGGATTGTGGTGCTTGCGCCCAACGATGCCAATGACGCGGAACATGGCGGCCATACTCCAGCTAATAGCAAGTCATGTAGCCTTGATTTAATCACACATAATTTATGATTTTGGACATCCATGTTATGGTCAATTGACAGCTGTCAAAACAAGGTATCCACTGACCAGTATCATGTGACAGTATCATGGGCTCAAGTTTAGAGCTCATCAAGGTGACATGTTTGTTTGAAAGTTGACCACTGACCAAGTACCAGTTTTCGATTAGATCATGGGCTCAAGCTAGGTTAACTTGTTAATCAGTTTTTCACTGCTTATGTTTTATGTAGTTTGAGATTATTGAAACTCAAAACAGAAGGCCAGACATTACAAACAGAAAACCTCAAAAACTCAAATCAAAATTTTTGCTTATCCTGTGTTAGCTTGATCGGGCTTTGAGCAAACCAGCCCAGGAGCTCCACTTTTAGGCTTGGCTAAATCTATATGTTACAATGTTTACAATTGACTCAGTGGTGGCGTGAATTTGTGCATGTATTTTATAGCATAATCATGCATTGCTATTTGCCTTTATGCTGTTCATCTATCAACATTTCAGTTTTTTTCATAAAATATACTACCTAATACTAATACTAATACTACCTTTTGAAAATTACTGCAATTCTACATAGCCTTAGGACACTTCCCAAAAGTGACTGTAAAAAGATACAGTTAAAGGTATGACAGCTGTACAGTATTAAGAACAGCATACAGGAATATAATGAGGTCCATTCCCTACTGCAAAATTGCAACATTCACAATAACAAAATTCCTCTGACATAAATGGTAAAAATAACACTTTGTTAATGAATATTTATATGTAGGCTTCCAATAATAACTTTATAATTCAACTTCAATAATTGATGTGTTTTATTTTTTCCTACACTAAGATTGTGGATTACAGGGACTGTTAACTACTGGGTGACTCCATTAATTATAAAATTTGACACTAAATTATGTCAAAAATTAATAAGTAAGCTATAAGTAAGTTATACTTGCCTTCACTACATGCAGACAATTGAACACACTCGGAGGGTGTGATGTATACATGTATGTCCATTTGGTCAGCTGAGCCATATGTTTAATAAACACATCAGTAACATTACAGCTAAATGGATAAAAAATATATCCTACATGCACCAAAGCTGAACACATGAACCCCCCAAAACTTGAAAAAATAGGGACCGTGTATCCCCAACCAAATGCAGAAGCACCAATGTAATCAAACTCAGTGCAGAGCTTTCTTTGCATGCAGGGTCACTGATTGATGCAGAAGAAATAGTTCATGTTCATGTACAAAAGGGGATATGGAGGTACTATTAGCAATTTACCAGGTTTCAGAAGAGTATGGATTTAGTATTTTGGTTAATTCTATTCCATACTTGCTGCATCAGCCTAGTGCAATACTAATCACCCACTGAACATTTCAACAACAACAAAACCGAGGAAAACTACATAAACATGATAGGCATATCCCTACATCTGAATCAAACGAAGGATGACAGAAATGCCCGGAGCGGGGGGTACTCCGTTATATGGGCTATATAGGTATGTGCAGCCCCAAAGGGTGTGGTTTTTCAGCCGTTTTGGTCAAATAGGGAATCGATTTTAGCTGATTTTGGCCATTTTTGGTCATAAATAGAGCATGGATTTTGCACTCTAGCCTTGATATGGGTATGTTTTTACGAAGAAGCTACTTTTCGTCATTGTCGAAAAGAAAATCAACAAAAGCCCTTCACAAATTATTCTTACGGTAATTTAACATTGGTCTGAACTAGGGAACTAATTGTAACGTAGGTCTGAAACAGGGTTTTGATTTAAGGGTCAGGTCATAAAGGGTAACCCGAAAACACTGACGCCCGGTCCGCGGACCCCCACTAGGGACCGGGTCCGTGGACTACCCATGGACCGGTCCACGGACTACCCCTACGGACCCCTCTACGGACCACCCCCCAAAATAGAATAAAATGAGAAAAAAATATTTCATTAATGGGTTGTCTAATAGATAACTCATATCGGCGAAATTTCGAGTGTTACACTGTGCAAATGAAATTAACACGCCCCCCTCCCCCCCCCCCCCCAAAAAAAAAAACAAAAATGCCTAAAAGCGTAAGGAGATGCCGACGGCAAAAAGAAGGAAAGTTTTTAACTTTCATTTGTGGCTCAATCGGGCTATGGGAGGTGTTTTTTTAGGTTCAAATAGGCGGTTTAAGCTTATTTGTATCTGTAATTCCGCTAAGCAAATTATGAAGCCTGTAACGACTTCACGAATCTACGCGAGAATAGGCTGTACAAAATGGCAGAGAGGAAAGAGCACAAATTTCGAGGCTTCCCGGAGGCTTCCCGGAGGCGTCCTGGAGGCTTCCCAGGCTTTCATATACTGTATGGCCACGGTAAAGAAAATGGCAATTTGTAATGATATATCTTGCGCCGGAGCCTGAACCCAAGAATGTTACATTTGCACACTGTAACGTTGGAAATTTTGCCGACACAAGTAATCTATTAGACAACCCTTAAGTGAAATATCTGTTTCTTATTTTCATTCTATTTTGGGAGGTGGTCTGTATAGGGGGTCCGTAGGGGTAGTCCGTGGACCGGTCCATAGGTAGTCCGCAGACCCGGTCCGTAGTGGGGGTCCGCGGACCGGGGGTCAGTGTTTTCGGGTTACCCGGTCATAAATAGGGTTTCGAATTTATGGTCAGGTCATAACTGGGGTGGGATTATCGCAGATTTCCGTCGTAAATAGGGTAAGGGTTTTGGGAAGCGGGCCGCACACCCCCGCCCAATTTTTCCAGGTGTTCCCCCTCCATCCTCCCGGCAGAAATGTTTCAGAAAATTCGTTTAAAATTGATTGTCATTCCAGTTAAAGCCAAGAAATGCATTTAGAAGGCGGAAAACGTCCAAAATCTCAAAGACTTACAGTGTTCAAGTTTAATAATTATTCGTACTGAAGCGTAATTTGAATATAATTTTGCCGACGACTTTGCAGTCCTTTTTCGGCCGTAGCTTTAGCAGTCTTTTACCAATAACCTTAGAAGAAATTCAGCCAAGCATTTCGCAAAACCCAACAAATTAAACAAACAAAATGAGGAAGGCTCCATAATTTGTAAACGCAGTATGCGTGACAACAAACGAGCGTCAAAAGCTGTCAAAGATAGCAAATCAATGGTTTTCCGTCTTCCAATGGTAAACAAGAAGAAATTATAGCAGTCTACGAAGCGGCTGTCCTTACTAACACAAAGAAAACTTCAAAACTCGTCTGGCAGTATTTACAAATACAGTTTTATTACTTTTAGACGTGAGGTTATCGGTATACGGCGAAAACCGACAGAGAACTAAGCTTATTTGTTTACAATGTGCAACTTTATATTCAACAAAGACTCTAGTCTTATTGTTTGAAATTTATCAAATGTCTCCCCGTATGGTTCCAAATCAGGTAATCAGGAAGACTTTAAAACTCCTATTGAAGATGGGTCTGCTAAATCTGCGAGCCAGCGAGCCATGCGAGCCACGGTGCGAGCCATGCGAGCCATGCGAGCCACGCAAGCCATTTTTGCGAGTATTTTTTTTTTTCTTCGATCGGTCTGGGAGGTCGTCGATCATTTCACCAAGAAACATCTAGCGCCCGACTATCACTAAATTAAACTACCGCTACAAACCGTCCGCTCGCCATCTTGAAAGCGGAGATGACCCTGGGGACGAGTGTAAACGGTACAACCTCGCTCCTAGGGTACTCTCTCTTTCCCTGGGAAATTAATTTTAAATTTATCTACAAAAGTGCCTAAAATTGAAATATTCCCAGAAAAAGTCCTAATCTCGCTTCGGTTGCCAGAACTATTGTTAGTGCGTCAAATATGAAAAATGCTCTGAACATCTGAACATCGTGCTTGCGTCATAGTAATGGCTGCCCTGAGTTGGACGAATTTTTTTCCTTGTTTCATATTTTTGTTATGTGTAGAACGTAGAACGTAGTTTCTGTTTCTGAGATTTCAGCCGTGAATTTGATCGTTGGGTGAAAACTGTTTGCCGTTAGAAGGAAATCTCTTATTTTGTCTTAATTTGTGTTCCACATAGATATGACGTCATCGATAAATCTTCTCCAAAAGATGGGTTTCGTGTTGCTTTGTCTGAGTATTTCTGTTTCTATTTTGGCCATAAATATGTTAGCAAAAGCTACGGCCATTTTCGTTCTCATGTCTGTTCCATGAGTTTGGAGGTAATCTTTTCCACTGAATTGGAACGAGTTTTCTTGTAAAATCAGAGTGAGCATTTCTCTTAAATACCTAGGAATTGGAGGGTTCTCGTGATAAAACTCTTCGTATGCTTCGCATACTGTGGTAATACACTCTTCCTGTGGTATGTTTGTTTAGAGGCTGGTGACGTCTATTGAGACAAGAATGGTGTTCTTAGGCAGTTTAGTCTTCTCAATGAAGTTAAGAAAGTCTGCTGTATCTTTAAGATACGAGGCTTGTCTTTGTGCTATCGGCTGAAGAAGGTGGTCAACAAAAGATGAGATTCTTTCTGTAGGGCCGTCACACCCTGATATAATAGGTCTACCGACAGGTGTCGGTTTGTGGGCGTAAGGGAGAGCCATTAGGCCGTCATTTCGTCTATGTGGCCTTCTTGAAGTAGTGATCGAATCAATCGATGAACTTTTTTGGCCGTGGTGTCAACCATAGGTTTGTCGAAGGGTCGGTATGTATATCATCAAGTTGGACTTCACTCTCGTCGAATTTATGTGTTCTGTTCATTATGACAGTTGTGGTACCCTTATCGGCTTTCCGTGCATTGTGAGGCATTTGTAGCGATTTGATTTTTTCAGCTTGGCTTCTGATTGGCCGATTCAAAAAACGTCTTGGTGACGGTTTGTGTAGTCGCTGCAAGAATTTAATACATGTATTGCGATCTTATTCATCTTGTTCCGTTGCTCTTGCTCTTGTTCTCATGCGAATATAAATGTAACATAAAAATTCTTAACATTTGTACTGTGGCTCGCATGGCTCGCCCCTTGGCTCGCATGGCTCGCTGGCTCGTAGGTTTATAAAACTCATTGACGATATAAGCTTAACTTATAAGCTTATCTCGCCGAAGCAACTAGATAATTTTTATGGAAAACGCGAAAGTTTTTATGTAACAAAGTCGTATGCCGCAACTTGGCAGACAATTTTTGAAGACTGGACTGAACTAATCTTTTCGATAGATCGACGAATCAACCACTTTTTCTCACTGTGCTTTTTCCTCTAAACACGCGAAACACGTTTGATTTCTCTTGTTGATCACCTGATGAAGTCATGTGACTTCTTGCACGGCTACACATCTTGACGCGCGAAGTTCTGTAGTCTTCTGAATCAATTTTTCGGGTATTTCAGCTCTTTTCTATACCCCTCGTTTGCTCTGCCTTACAGCATTGCTCAGTATTATTTCATTTCCTCTCTAGCCCTGACTCGATCAAATTTACAGCATAGCTCAGTGCCATCACGCCTCCTTTCTAGCCCGGGCCCGCTCTTTCGCGATCTTCTTGGCCATTTCTTTGGCTGTTAATCCTTACTCTCTGCCATTCTCTTTCACGTTCTGCTTCAGTTAAACCCTATCTTGAAAACATTAGGTTAACCTCTCCGATCGTTTGTTGACATAACAAATAGAAATAAGTTTTTTTTTCTGATTTCTGAAAAATTCCGCTAAGAAAACCTAGCTTCTCCGCGAGGGTTACCGCGAGACGCCCCTCCCCCTTCCCCAGAGTCTGTACGGACGGACGGACGTTCGCTCGCTCGTACGCTGACGTCATAACCAAATTTTCACGGCTTGATGGAGTTACCAATTTTCTTTTCCGATGGTGCTTCGCTGGCACGCTTCGCGCGCTGAAGCTACGCGATAATCCATTCAACTGCGGCACCAGGCGGATCATGCTTTACAATTTCAACATCTTGTCCTCCGATCCCGAGGCACGCAGGATTTTCCCCGAATCTCCGCTGGTATCATATCGGCGTGAGCGAAACCTCGGTGATATCCTCGTACACTCCGCTGATGCCTCACCGTCTCCCACTGATGCCGGTTTATTGCCCTGCCGAAGGCCTCGATGTCAGACGTTCAAGCGCATAACTTTTCAGACTTTTCTGCAAGGCCTTAAGAGCGCACACAACATTCGTGACCACTTTACCTGTCAGTCTGAGAATGTTGTGTATTGCATTTCTTGTCGTCGCTGCAATTCTCTATACATCGTAGAGACTGGAAGGCGACCACGGGAACGTTTCAGTGAGCCCCTCCGCAGCATTCGGAAACGATCGCGAGAATTTCCCGTATTTCAACTCCGCCTCCCACTCTCTGGGTGACATCATGGTCTGCGGCTAGAAACAGTGCTCTGGCAGTAACATTAGCCGCAAGCAGCATGAAATGAAATTAATCTTAAAGCTTGGCGAGAAGGGGGGAGCGGTTAATTCATTGTGTTAAATCATAACTATAACAAAATCCTTGAATCTGATTGGTTTTTAGCATGCCCGTATTTTTTACCAAATTGGAACACGAACTGCTGAAATGTTAAATTAAACGCTGTGGTTAAATGACCGGCGGCCTGTCAAGGTTTTCAAATCACTATAAATGACCAGCAGTCTGACATTTTTCTCAAATTTTATAAGGAATCGAAAGACCACATCTAGTTCAAACTATCTTCTGACGATTGAGAACTGTCAGCGATCCAGAAGAGCTTTATATATCGCAATTCTAACGGTTGGTTTACCCTAGTCTCAGAGAAAAAGATCATGGTTTGTGAACGTGACTTGGCTCTTATTTAGGTCGACTACCGGTCACGGCTTTCAAATGATCGGCGGTCAGATACTTTCGACAAATTTAGGAAATTGAACGAAACGATTATGTCCAAATTATCATATGTCAAGTAAGAAGTACGAATCAACCTGGACAAAGTGAAATCACCAGACTTCTAACAACTGCTCATTGACAAAACTCACACTGGGGGACGCACTGGGGGCCACACTGGTCCCAAAAGATGGAGTGAAAACCTGTCTTTAAATGAAGATCACTGGGGAAAGATTTTTAAGTCTCTGAGAACAGTTTGCAAGGAAACAAAGCTAAGAGAATTTCAGTTTAAGTTTATTCATAGAATTGTAGCGACAAAGGGAGAACTATTCAAATATGGGATTAACCGGACGATGAATGTTGTTTCTGCGGTGGAAAGGACTCCATCAACGATACCCTCATTTACTGCTCCTTCACTAAGTAATTCATTTAAAAAGTAACACTTTGGTTCAATAAAACAAATAACGCTCAAATCTCTCCAACTACTGAGGAGCTGTTATTCGGCATTATCACTGGTTCGCCCGGAAATAGCGTCATAAAGAAATTAATTGCACAACACTATTCATGCGCTACTATATCTATAGCAAAAACAACAAGCCCATTTCTCTTCGCGATTTTATAGATGCGGTACAACAAAGATACATGTTTGAAAATTCCTCTAACTAAACAGGACCTAGAGAGCGCTCCTTCTTTAGTTGATAAAGTATTTCTCTCCTATTTCCTAAAAACAGGAATGTGCAAAATAAAGAAATTATTTTTCAGCACCACTTGTACCTATAGCAAGCAAAAAAAAAAAAAAAAAAAATAGTCACATAGTGTATAATAACTATTCAATGTATTTTAAATAATGCCTAGTGTAGGTAGCCATAGCACAAAAAAAAGAAAATGAAAAAGTTAATGTAAGGTTAGTTATGTAATGCACTGTAGCGTTATGTAATGTTAAGTACATGTAATATACTGCAATGTATTGTAAATTAAAGAAAGCTACTTTAACGTGTGAGAAATCGGTACAAAGTTTCTGATAGCATTTAAACTAAATCAGCCGTGTACAAAAAGTAAAGAATACCACTATCGTAGCTATAGTAGAATATCTCAACAAATATCCGCAAGTGACTTTTAATGTAATGGCGTGTAAGCGTTCATATCAAAGTCACGTTGAACAAAAGGTCAAGAAATTTGATCTGCGTCACGTGGGATAACTTAGACCTCTTTAAAATTATTCATTTTTTGAATTTTGCCTTCGTTTGTACAGTAAAACGCAGAAAAGCGAAAAAGGTCACATACAATAGCAAAGTTTAAGGTATTGAGCATCAATGAAATCCCATTTCGGGGGAATCAGAAAAATATCAAGGTCGGCCAATGCCGATTCTGGTTTGTTTTACAGAAAAAAATATTCGAGCGATTTCTGGACTATCAGGGAGACTAAGTTCCAATGATTTCTCGTCACGTAAGGATGTTTTTCTAAAAGGCCCGCTATTTTCCAAAGCTACGTTAAATGTGACGCGTTTTGATACCAAATTTGTCGGAGTTTGAAGTATTTTGCTGTCGGCCTTATGGCAGGGAAGTTTGTAAAGTTCGGCTCAATAGCTCTCATTGTATCCTGCGCTTTGATTGTCCGTGTCGCAAAAGCTGCAGCTGGTCATGAGAGTAAGAATGAAGACGATTTCCGTGTAGGTAGCCTTGGTGATAAACCATTGTTCGTTGAGGAAATCAACAAGTAAGGCCCAAATATTTAATACCGTTGAATTTTCGATTGATTTCTTTCGGGGATCTCAAAAAAACAGTCATTTAAGTAATTTTATTTTTTATACCCACATGTTTACATTGTAGGTAAATAATTCACAGGCAAGTGAAAATAATTCTACATCAACTATTCATAGATATAGAAAAATCTCAAAGTTCCTGGGACAACATGGGCAAAATCCCAAGGAGGTTTGGGACCAATTTAAGCAAATGTTCAGGTTTCTATGGGATCCGTTTGATCTGTGAAATAAAATAAAATTAAAAAAATAATAATCAGAGAAATCCTGATTTCTCGGTATACGGAAGTCACGGAAAGCCCTTTCCAAGAAATACCGGCATCTCTATATGACTTTGGTAGAATTCTACTGGTATACTAATGCAAATGCTGTAATCTGATTGGCTGAGCCATTGTACACTAATAGCCATTAATATGCAGTGGCTTGGTGTGGTCGACAAAATTGCAACGTTTTCTCGTTTCTCCGAAGTTTTGAAAGAATATTTAGCAACAAATGGATAATCAAATTCCCGAGAAGACTAAAAGTAGGGCATTTACGGTTTCTTGAATTAAAAAAGCTCGAAATTTTTGAGAGAAACTGATAAGCGCCCGTGCACAACTGCAAATGTCAATTTGACAATTCAGTCCGAGCGAATTCTCTAAAGCCTGAAGTTTAATAGTAAGACCAGAAATAATTGGAATATGGCTATTTGAAGGAACTTTCAGTTAGAATTCTACTAAAACAATTAGATTATTCGCTCTCGATTTCTATGAGGCGATAGTTGATTCAAGCTGCAGCCTCATCACCTATCACCTCAGAAATCTCGAGCTCAGAATCTAATTGTTAAATAGAGGCCCTGTTAGGGGGTGTCTGAATAATCCATAATCCTGGGTAAATTTTGGAAACAATCCGTATCCCAGTTTTGCAAAATATAACAATAGAAGAAGAAAAAAGTAAAATTCTAAAACAATCTATTTTAGTAAGCCCTAGGTAACATTTTTGTGTCACGTTTCCTGGACACTTGTGTTAACAAAGGCAATAGATTAAAAAAAAAAAATTATCCTTAACGCGTACACTCACTACAAGCCTACGAAAACATTGCAGTACAATTTTCTCTTCGTGCCACCCACCATGAGTCAGGAAAGGCTTCAACAAAGGCGAAGCACTTAGGTTGCCACGAAGTAACTATTCAAAAATACCGTTTTGAAAGAATATTAGGGAATTTAGATCACGGCAACAAGCGAGAGGTTATCTAGATGTTCTGGTAAATTACGTTCTCCCAGAAGTGAAATTCGAAGGGACAAAGTCGGTTCTTTAACAAAGGGGAAAACGTTGAAGAAAATTGCATCTTTGGTCAGAAAATCAGGGGCGTAGCGTGCATTTTTCAATAAGTACGCGCACCAAACAGAAAGGTCATCAAGTTCTGAAGGGCGAACTGCCAGGAAGTTTTGGGGGCATCTCCTAGAAAATTCTTATTTTTAGGGTCCCGGAAATGTCATTGCCCATGTTTTCCAGGGAACAATTTCATAAACCAAAGCGCGGGAAAATGCTTTATAGTAATAATAACTTATGTTGTCTATATGCCAACCTTTGGGGAAATTGATAGTAGATTTAACAGGAGAAACTAGAGACTGTCAAACCCCGTGATTTAAATACTAAAGACCTTTTTTTGCCAATGAACATATCTGAGCGATTTCACAAAAACATGCCCGCTAGGTTTTCGCCTGGATTCGGGCAGGGCCCGAATCCAGGCTAAGCTGACGTCCTTAAACCTAGGGGGGCTCCGTCAAGGCCAGGCCGGGCACATGGCCCAGGCACTGGGCTATCTGCTGGTGGTTTGCTAGCGGCCAGCTGTCAAACGCAGGGGGAAGGGAGGGTGTCTTGTACTGACACCCCCAGCTAGCCACACTTTGAGTTTTCAGTGTTAAATAGCCTTGATATTAACTGTGTTTCTGGGAATTTTACTCAGTTGTTTAACCTTGTTTGAGGCTTCCGTGTTGACATGGCACCCTGCTGGAGTGGTCCACGCCACGTGCATGCGTGAGGGGCCAATCTCCTAGCCAGGGGGGTGGTCAGAGGACTTCTGGCTGGTGGGACTGTCTTTGAGTCAATGCGGGCATGTTTTTGCGAATTCGGACAGATATATATTTTCTGGATTTCCGGAGGTAAGGGGGTACGCGCTGCGTATATTGTCGCTATGTCCCTCGCAATACTACCCAGCGGAGTAAAGAACGTCCTATAAGCCTTTGTTGAAGGAGATCTGTAAAGAGGCTCTCATTAAGAGGAAAGCCGCTCAAAGACACACACGTGAGATCCAAACTCTAAAGAGCTATAAAGGCAAAGAAACTATTGGAGGGATCACTGGAGATAAATATTTGTCATTCTTTGTATGACTTTAATCTCTCTTTTATGTAAAAAAGCAATTTATGCAGTCATGACCGATAATAATCGTAATCTTAACATGCGGCACAAATAATCCGTAATCTTTAAATTTGGTGGCCAATAATCCGTCTCCCTTCTGCAAAAATCCCTAATAATCCACTGAATCCTAAAGCCCTAACAGGGCCTCACTCTATGCCACTTGATCCTCTTCTGTTTCTCGGAAAACGATCGTGTTACTCCTGTGTTAGGCCAACCATGATTGAATCACGCTGATGGGCGGCCTGGCTCAACACGATGGGGAAAAAGTGAAATTAGTCGTCATGCAGACATTTTACTTCTGGTCTGCCTTCAGCAGAGCTGGAACTCTCAGGACTTTTCGCCTCGTTGCAAGCCCCCAGCGGTGTTTCGACTTCTTGCTTTTATCAATTGATTTTGCAAGAGATATTATAAATCGAACGCACTTTACCTTAGCATTTTAGTCGTCAAATGTTTTTTTTTTTTTCTGAGTTAGGAGTACAGGTCAGTACGATATGAGAGAAAGTACTTGGTTTTATGTTATTTGGCTCCCGCTTTGTAACTCAACCAGCCCGGTACTCCCTTTAACCTGAATGAAATACACGGGGCGATAGTCTATAGGGACGGGATTTCACAAGTTCAGGAAAATGAAAGGGTAGGGAAACTGGCCTTTAGGTATTTAAAAGGGCCTTTAACTGGGACATTTCGAACAGACGCAGCTTACGGCTGTGAATGGGTTACCATTTTTCAATGAAGGCATTCGAAAGAGGTACCTTTTTCTGTCAAAATGATATGCAAAAGGTACGGGGTTGGATCTCGGGGCTCACTATCCCCGTCTAAAACTTTGTAGTGTCGGAATATAATACCGAAAGTACCTCGGAGGTTATCATGACCAAAACCAACAACTACTCAAAATGTGACAGTCACTGGAAGAAAATTAACAATTGTTATTGAAAAAAAAAAAAAAAAAAAATCGGAAAAGGTCGTGTCAAAGTTACCCAATGTTATGCTCATATGTAGTTTCTTTAACTAGGTGGAGTTGAACCTATTAAAGAAAAACAAGTCTAGCGGCGAGATTTCGATTAAAGTGAAGTAACCTCGCGCGATGGCTCTCTGCCAGCTGTCTAAAATCTAAGATATATCAGGTCTTAATTTTTAGAGCGGTGTATAATTTATATTCAAATCGAAAGTAAACTCATCATTGGAACTAAACTTCACCCTGTTATACCCGACATGCGATCCGGATCGGGTCTGACTGTAATAAAAATCGAAAGTCAAGGCAAATCAAAAATACAGCATCTCACCAACTAGATTTGCTTGAAAAACGTCGTGTGAGGTGTGACCCAAAGGAGTTGATGGCCTCATGTCGAGTAACAGCATTATCTTTATTAGTCTTACTGCTAGTTTTACAATGATCATCAACTACACTACTTCACACGGCAGTTTAAGCAAAACATGTTGTTTAATCTTAATTTTTTCTCTGCTCGCTTAATACTACTACGAGTACTGTGGGCAACAGACAAAAAAGGCTATTCGAACACAACAGAGCTTGCGTTGTAAATATGATGTAATAAAACGTGCCTTAAATAGGAAACCATTGCGTATAGAAAAAGCCTTTAACTACGTTACTTACTTGGTACCGCACCTTATTACGTAACTTTTTAACTTAATAATATGTATATGGCTACGGACGAATGGCGTTTATAGTACACTGTGAAATTCATTGATATAACTCAAGGTGACAGCTATCTAATTTAGAAAACCTAAACTGTGCACATCAATCAATCAATCAGTCAATTAATCAATCATTTATTTTAACACGTTTCGTCGAGGAGCTAAGAACTTGTTCAAAACACGAACGTGTATAAATGAGAACTAAGTAATTACAGCTAATAATATTATTCTATTCTAGCTAATAATATTATTCTATTTTAAAACAACTTAATAGATATAGAAAAATTAGCAATAAATGCATAATACATGATTTGCTAAGGCCTACAAAAAAAATCTTAATTGTTGGTAATCTCTTATTCTTACGTACTAGTCGGCCTTCACGCATGCAAACTTTACTTTACATATCTAACTCACAGCTACAGTTTAATATTAAGCTCGGCCATTATAGAGCGCTTTCATTGTCACGCAATAGAAAATAAACTCAAAACCTATTCAGTGGATAAGGTCAAGAAATTGTGATATCACAGACGATAAATAAAGAAGACAGTTCTCCAAGTTTAAGGTGTGTGCGTTGTCTTGAAGTTGAGATATTCGTCGAAATGTTCCGCGCAAATGTACAGAGCCTAGTATGGGGCCGCCATGTTGGTGTTCCTCTGTGGTACACCAACATGGCGGCCTGAAAATCCGTGTTAACATCTGGAACTTACGCTGGTTATCTGGGACAATGATTATCTGCACTGAACAAATAAAAATTTAACTAAGTACTTTTCCAAATACGACAAAGTCTTAAATAGCTAAAAATCACGAGATAAATACATATTTTTAGACAAACGCGATCGTAGCTTTATGTCACGCACCCCCATAACTTCAAAATTCAAAATGCGCTGGTTTCCAAACGAAGGGCGCTATTGAGCTGAAAAGTTGTAAACAGATATAACTTTAGTGGCTCTTTAGTTTTGAATTTAACAATTTGATGACGCCACGTGAAAACGCTCTATAAGCAGGGCTAAAATACTACAAAGTACGCCAATTTCTGAATTCCATGAAAATCTGTAATGAGCTTACGTATCTACGATGCTACAGGCACATGTAAGTTATTGTTTTGAGAATCACACTAAAATATTGACTTGGAGTGCATCTCTGATATGGCAATCTAAAAAAGAAAAAGAAAATTAGAGGAATTAAAACTAAAAATTAGAAAGAGCTGCTCCCGGTTGTTCCAAGGGTGGTTACCGCCATCCGCCTGATATTTCGCTATTAGCGGATAGCGTAGTACGCTTGGCTAACGTTTATCCACTGGATAGTGGTTTATCCACCGAATAGCGTTATCCAGTCTTTGAGCAAATGGCCCTTGATTTGATAAAAGGGAGCTTTAGATTTGAGTACGAGTACAAGATGGAGTACGAGATGGAGTACGAGATGGAGTACGAGATGGAGTAAGAGAACGACGTTTCAATTCTAGTTTTGCAGGCTCCACATGATCAAGTCACATACCCATCTCTCTCCATGAGCTACCCTCTATTCCTAAACCCAACATGTTTTGAAATTCGAAAATCGTGCTCGTACTCAAACTTGTACCCGTAGTCCAATCTAAAGGTCCTTAATATTGATGGCATTCACTTGCATCAATAACAATAAAGATATCGTTTCTTGACTAATACTTAATATCGTCGGTCACAAATTACTCCTTAATTTCGACGCGCGAAGTTTCAGCGTTAATTTGTAATTACCATTATCCTTGTCACAGGGGGAGACGGGAGAAAACAAAGATCGAAATTTAAAGTGGTTGGGAAGTCTACAGGAGGCGGGAAAACGGTTGATTGAAAGTGGATGACAATTTTAGAGAAAAAAACTTACACAGGTGCATACACCATAGGTAATTGTAACAGTATGTTACAATAATTATGTGTTTGGGGGATAAAGTGTGTTCTGGGAGCTTCTAATTTTCACATGTCCTCTTGAATTTGCAACGCTTTTTCTTGCATCCTTAGCTGACCTTAGCGGGTAACATGATTTTTTGTCAATTGGCATTACTTGGGCAAGTAATTTAAAAGGTGTGCCACAGAGAGGGAGCAGAGAGAAGCAAACAGATTGAGTTGAAACATATCTTTTTCCTCGTGACCTCTTTTCCTGTATATTTCTTTCTCTAGGAAGAAACTGCATTCTCAAAGTACGCACCTTATAAAACTCTGCTTCTGATTTGGTCTAGGATCCTCCTGGCTAGTTCCAGGGCGTTGCGGGCCATTTCCTGAGAATAAACGTCGTTTGGAATCTGAGGAGACCACACTTGGTCTGGGTAGCGCATGCGCGTTGAATCGCCCAAATGATTCTCAAGTTGGCTTGATAGCCTCGTCAACTGAGAATCATGCAGGATCAGTGAGTTTTGGACTAAGTTGTGAATATTGGTCTTGTGAGCATCTACAGAATATTGGGCAGCCTTCAGTGCTTTCTCCGCAGCCTGCAAAAGGAACAGCCGTTCTAGTTAACTAAGAAATAAATTGAAAATAGTTCGTCCTCGGTCCTTGGCCAGACGAATTGGAAAGAGCAAATTGTAAATAATATCAGGCTTGTTACCATCGTATTATTTAGTTCGTAACACATGCTAGCGAAGAAAGTAAAATCTTCGACTGATCGGTCGAACACTGTATCCCTGAACTGTAAGACTGACTCGTGTGGGTGCTGGGAAAAATAATTAGGTTCGAATGTGACAAGCCCCCCGCGAAAACGTAAGATTATTCTCATGATTGTTAAAGGTAACAGTCATTCGTTTCAAACAAAATCTTCAAAATAACTGAGCCTGGACTCAGGTCTAGCTGAGATGAACGTTTGCATGCTGGTACGTTTTGGGGTAAAAGAATGTTTACACTTTTTATTTTTGGCAAGAGAGATGTAAATTATGCAATGCGCGAGATCACCTTTTTGAAGGGCATTTGATGTTACTTTGAGGAATTCAGACCGGAATCTTCTTTATTTTCCCTTTACGCCCAAAAACGAAGTAACGAATTCATCTCCGAAAACTGATTTGATTCCTCGTCTTGAATTAATTATAAAAAGCATAATATTGCATGTGATATTCTTACCTGGTGACATTTGAAGCATGCCCACTCGTAGGATGGTTTCACAGTAGCAATATCGTTATCAACAGCTGCCAGATCTGCTTCGGCTTGTCGAAACCAGCGTCGTGCCTCTCGTGGTTGGGGATTCGTGGTACAGAAGCTTGGAGGCACGTACCATGAACGTGTTTTGTAACCACTTGATCCATAGTGGTGGAAGAAGCTGTCTCGGTACTCTTTGCGCTGGGAGCTATACTGCCTTGCACGCTTTCCCCAGAAACCATAGAAAGCACCATAGGATCCCCTGTGGGACGGGCTATCCGAGCTCCAGCTTTCACTTCTGCGCGATTCACCTCTTTCCAATCGTTCGATTTCACTCTTTATGTGCTGAAATACTTCCGTACAGAACACCTCGTTTCCAGGGTTCTTGTCGGGATGCCACTGAAGAAATAGTCGCTTGACAATTTGTCTTCTTCGATCTTCTGGTAGCCTCCAAGCTTCTTCAAGCGTTTTTGTAATTTCGTCAAGAATCTGCTGCTTATCCGTCGGGGGATGTGAACTTCCTTGGTTAGACAGGACTATCTCAGATGACGTTATTTCTAGAACGCGGTGAAATTTGTACAAGTCGGTTGCATTGACAATCTTCCGTTCCTTGTCATGCCCAATGTTGATCTTGTAAGACTTCGAAAAAACGCTTTCACTGTCACTTGGTACTTCCTCAATTATCACAGCATAGATGAAGGTGGCATCTCCTTCCTGCATTTCAAGACTCGGATCATGTAGCTCGAATCCGACGTATTCTCCGGGCGTAAACGCTTCGAAAGCCGGGTTTAGAAGGTTATGCATTTTTATAGGAATGTAACTTCCTGGAGGCGGGAAGACGTCTCCTTTGTCTGTATCGTAAGAGTCGTCTTGACGAATCTTCATCTTATCCAGTAACGAACATATCTTGTCAGGTTGGCTGAGCAGCATTGCGGAAATGTAATGAGTTGTGTTTCGCAGCAGTCTTTTGCACGCGTCATCAATCACTTCTGTTAAAGTTAGAGCTATAGTAGAGATGGTTTCTTCTGCGTCTTCGACGGCATTGACATATACCCTCCAAATTTCTTGACCGGATTCCAAAACCTTCTCCAAAAAGTATGGCACTTCAAGTTCACTCCCTCGAATCACTTCCCCACTATGAACCAAATGAGTGACAATTTTACTCATACCAAGGAATTCGATACCTTGTAAACTGCTCTTCACGGTTGCGACCACAGTTTCATCAGGACCACAATCTTGATTGGCGTGACGGATAAGCCTGACAATTCCGCGGTAGAATTGTTCTGAGTGCAGCTGTTCCCTCAATGAGCTAGCAGCACCAACATCAAAACGCTCGCTACTGTCTTCGGATTCTGCGAATTTCTCTTTGATTACGCAAGACATCATCTGTGGCCGTACACCTGTGGAAAGTAGCATGATTAGGTCCTTGTAATTTGCATTAGCTTTGCAGATAACATTGGCTCTCTTCAGGTTCACCACAAAAGGCAGGTTGACGTCTTGAATACGCGCATGGTAGTGAGGAGCGTCATCAAAGATAACCTCAGTTGCCCTCATCAACATGACAGGCGGTACAGTGTCATCCAAACTACTACTGAAGGGATGTGTAGCTGGAAGGTACAAGGTAGATATATCATGCTCTGCGTCGGGACTGTCCTGCATTGTCTCAAAAAGACCTTTCATGGCTCTTAAGGCACTCTCGACTTCATTTGGATGTAGTACGTTTGCGTCACATCGCCCGTGTAGCATGTCAAGAACCATAGCATAGTGCGAAGGTGTGACCGATGGGGAGCATCCCAGGTATTCAAAGAGCGACTTGAACCTAGTAATTTCTGCAGGCATTCCGTAAAGAAACGGCTGGATCTCACTTTTCTTGTACAATTCAAGGACAACTTGTTTGGGATAAACAAAACGTGCACCTTCTTCCACCAAAACGCAAGGTGTATGCTGAAGTTGATCTCTTGCAACAGTGTTTGAGATGGCCCTTGCTTGAAGAAACTGATAGATATTCGACATCACTGACGTTCTTGTTAGAAGCTGATCATCACTATGTGCCACGCCGTTTTCTTTCTCCTATTGAAAAGAAACATTTTGGCAGTGAAACGTTACTAGGTCCACGGTTGGCTCAACAAGAACCTGGAGATTGGCAAGAATGGCGTTGCAGTAATCAACCGTACTTCGCCAACCTGGAGCCCTCATCTGGTACAGATATTTCCTAGGATTAGCCCAGTAAGGAAGGAGAGCTGCTGTCGTCCAAGCTATCTTGGAGTGTTCAGCTAACAAAGAGCCTTTGAATGCAATGTATGGAGTACTACCATCTCTTCCTTCACCGAACTGACGATAGATATCTCGAAGTTCTTTCTCCACAGTCTCTGCAACTACGAAGCGGACATCGCAAATAGCATGTAAAAGGCCTTCATCCACAACCCCTTCTCGGCTAAAGAGGTGCATGACCAATACCTCGGACTTTTTGTCGGTTGTCGCAGTCCGATGTATTGCACCCTCGCGTGCAACTTCGGTAGCAAACGTCTTGAAATGGTCAGCGGAAACTTCGCAGATAAGCCCAATGCTTTTCAAAAACTGCAACCATTCTTGTGTGTTGTAAGGCTCTGATGGAAACTTGTTCTCAGGGAGCATTATACTGAAGACACCATTGCGGGGATCGTAGCAAGACGAAGCTTTCTTCAGAGTCCCTTCCTTAGAGGTAATTACTGCGGTATTTCTCAAACAATCCAGTAGCTTCTGCGTGTCGATTGTTCCTTTTGGCAAAATAGAGGCCCGGATGTGCTGCAGGTGAGCTAGCCTTGCTTCTTTGCTAAGAATGCCGAAGTGTGGCAAAATGAAATGACAGTATACGTCAATTGACGAAACGCATTGAAAAGCCAGAAATTGGAACAGCGAGGACAGACTTGACCATGTTTCCAGAAATATCACATTCAGTCGACGTCCAAACTCCTCCATTTCTTCGCGTGGAATATCGCTAGGAAGGACGCAGACGCTTTCTTTGTCTAGACTGATAAGACCCCCATGTGTTGCTTGATAGAATGGAAGCCTTCGTAGCGTATTTTTGTCACGTTCTTGTAGACTTTCAACGTTGTTGCTGAAATACTGCAAAATGGTGCGGCATTCCCTAGGATTCAATTTTCCTTCAAGTGTTTGTGGATTTGTGGACATCTTCTGCTCTAAACATCTCAGAATAGATGTTGGCGTCTTAAGTGATGCTACGAGAGTACGTGGAAGTGCGCATAGATCACTTGATAACACAACATAGTTCACCTCAGGCAGACTGAGCTTTCTCAAAGCTTCGACAAGTAACGCATTAGAGGCATCACGACTTGTAAAATCAAGGACAGACTCTGCCAGCCTTAAAGGCACCAGAAAGTGTTCGGCTATCACAGCAGAGGTACTGCTATCGTTTGACCGTGGTTTTCGGATCGTCTCCGTGCAAGGAAGGATACTCCAGTTTGAAAGTGGTTCGAGTATTGCATGAATTCTTCTCAACCTCTCTTTGTCACATAGCTTTGCGTCCTTTAGAACATCCCCTGTTGCTTCATTCAGGAAAGCCCAAACACTGTACACCCAACGACCATTTGGCACTGACTGCTGTGTCGGACACCATGAAACGTAGCCGCCTTTCCAGAAATACTCCTGTGTTGGTAGTGTTCCATTCAAGTTACTTGCAAATTCTTGCACTCCAAAATGCTTGAACACAGGTGACATCCGACTTGACGCATCGCCAAAGATTTGTACTCGTAAATGATCATTGACAAACATCTCGGCGCAATGTGGCAGGATGCCATAATGGCGAGAGAGGAACTTAGGATGACAACTGCTGAATTCCTGTAAACGATTGTCTTGTGTTAGAAGCAGAGGAAGGCCGGATAGGTTTGCTAGGAAGTGTTCATAATCCTTGCAGTACTTAAGCACGAGTGTGACCCCATCAACGGTCTTAAATGGCGTCTCTCCAACTTCAACAGGAGTCGAAGTCATCAAACAAAGGTGGTCTTCCTTGTTGAGTATCTTGTAGAACTCCATTACAGAAGAAGGCGAAACACAACATGAATTCACACCTGAATTGTGCAATGCTTCATACACTGACAAGGAGAACGTCAGTAGGTTAAAACCAGTTTGCAGAAGAATTTCTTCAAAACGCTTTTTCTGCTCAGTTTTTCTTGTCACCTCTTCTTGAAAGTCGACGTCAGAACGGAAACGTGCAGCTCTTTGTGGTCGGGCAAAACAATCACTTTTTCCAAGATTGTTGAAGAATGCTTTCCCTTTTCCCTCACCTGTTGGAGGAAGCCACGTTAGCTGAACAGCAGGGGTGGTACCTTTTGATGGAATACTTCGCAACACTGGAAGCAGTCTCAATCTCTTCTTGTCCATTCCCTGATACACGGACGTTACCAAGGTTGTCCAATATGTATCGCCTGGGAGAAACAACGGGAACAGCTTCTCGTATTCTTGAATCTTTCTCATCAAAACATCTTTACTGCCGTTAAGCATAACTTGTTCAACGTTGTGTTCAACTGGCAAATGAAGGTGACTCTTCACCTCATCCAAAAGAGTCAAATAGGATGAGGCTATCACATCTGTCAGCAAAGCGTTGTTCCAGTCACTCCGTTAGCCAGTAATTTCGTCCTTCCACAGATTTCGTCTAGCTTCGTGGTCCAGAGCAAAGTGACCATTTACATGGACTGGAAGGTTGGTTTCTAAAGGAAGTGGAAGAAAACAGTAAACTTTTTTCCGACTACTCCCTGATTTCCTTTGATTGGATTTCTTCTCCAAAAGGCAAGCGACACCACCTCGGGGAAGCATCCCCAGATCACCTCGTTTGTAAGCATCCAGGATACTTCTTTGCACTCCGCTTTCAAACCCAACTTGCCTGACAATGAGCCACTTTTCTTCGTTGCCAAGACTGTCTTGTAACTTCAGAACATAGGAACACTTTTTCACTTCAATGTCTCCAGAGAGGAGCTCTCTTTGGTTACCTTTCTTTGTAATCTGCTTCACGTAGGTGATAAACTGTTGCCTCTTGGCTGCATCTTCTTCTGACATTTCTGCTTCAACGAAATAAGAGTTCACAACCTTATTACTTGCTTTGTCGATTTCACACAACGTGATCTTCCTGACGTTATTCACAAAAAGTAGAACTTCAAAAAGCTCTCCTTTCAGTGCTTCCATCATGTCATCCAATGTTGCAAGCGTTACTGGAGATGTAGATAACTTTGAATCATTTGCCATCTCTTGGGTTCTCAATGGGAAACGGAACATTGTTGAATTTTGCATCGGGAACTCATCTTCAATATAGCAAGAAAAAACGTCTGGAAACATGCGTTTTAACTTCGCTGTTCCTTTGTACATCATTCCTGGAAAAGAAGCAGTTGCCCCAGGCACGTACTTGTAGTGTGGATCCAACGCACACAAAACATCTCCAATCTCTTTGCCACTGGAGGCAAATGTCGGCACATCAGTCAAATGATACACTGCATTGAACCCGACACCATACTGCCCGGTCTTGTTTGGATCGTCCCCTTTACTTCCTTCGCCAAGGTTCTGTATGCCCACAATATCAGCCTCAGTGAAAGGCTTGTTGTTATAGACACACAATGCAGGACCCTGCAGTGGTTTCCATGAGTCTCCAAACACTTTCTCATCTCGGTGTTTTCGAGGGTCTTTAATAAAGCAAATCTCTGTTGCTTGAGGATCATCAGCGTTCTGGAGAAGTTCTTTCAATATTTCTTTCTCGCATGGGTAAACTGTTAGAATGCGTTTTAAACGATTTGTGAGTTTTTCGTTTTGTCCAAAGGGAATACCAAACGAAAAATGTCTTAGTGCTTCTTCACGGCGTGTTTTGACACCGAGTCGTTTGTTCGTTTCAGGCGGAATCAGATCACTCACAAAATGAACCCCAATTTCGTCAGGCATCCAAGGGCAGTCTCTCATACAAAGCTCGCCAACGGATTGCATCATTCCTTTGGAATCAGGAAGACAAAACAAATCCCCATTTTCATGAATGTTGTTGCCATCGTCCTTAGAGTCTGCCACGCAGTTGCCCAATTGAACGGCCACATTAACTGCCACTTGGAGATTCTTCTCATCGAGTTCAGCATCTCCAAACTTCTGCTTTATTAGATTTAAGCAAAAAATGAAATCTTCTTCTTCAAAAGTATCTTTCGCACCAGCTGTTTTCATTAAACCATGAAATGATCTGGCTAAATCATATGGAAGCTGATAAAGATATGGAGAACAATCCACATGCAACTTGAAAGCCACTTGCTTTGCATAAACAAATTCCTCTCCACAGAGAATGAACTTCTTTAAACGAAAAATCTCTCTCAATTGCTCAGCCTCGACTTCTTTACTGTCAAGAGCTCTTTGAAGGTATGTGTACGCCTCCAAGTACACTCTGTTTAACTGATTGCTTCCCTGTATATCAAGACTGTTAGCGTCTATTGACGAGGCAACATCAAGTTGGGACACGACATGGTGGAGGGTAGCCCTCTTTTCGTTTAAACGCAGAAATCTTTGAACAACTGTTGGCATATGTTGATCTACTATTGGCTCGGTGCAGCAGATTAAGTACTTTTCGCGCTCTAAAAAGGATTCCTTCGGTGACAAAAATTTTCTCTCGTTCCCAGTTCGTACTTCATCTCCTTTCCAGACAAGAGGAAACTTCTCTGGTTTCTGAAGTACTGGAAGAAATTCTGCGTGCAAGAACCTGTTACTGACATCATCGGAAATACAGTTTCCATTTTTATGCCCCAGCTTCCATTGCAGGTAATACACCAACGCCGTTATGCGCTTTTGAGCTGCTTCTCCACTAGTTCTGTTTAAAACGCTTATACTCTCTGCTCTTTCAGCAACCTCGGGCCATGGAAGATCATCCGTCAACATCCCAAGCTTTTCAAGTTTGGCAGGCCGTAGACTGCTTAAGAACGTTGCTTCTGTGCCAAATGGGAACCTTTGGTCCTCCGGGCTAAACAGAGAGGCGGCAGTTTTTTCCGGATTAATCAGTTGGCATGGACACTTCAGCATTTGACCATCTGGTGAAGCTGGAATACAAGCATGTGATTTAATGAGATAGTCGAAGCCTCCGTCGTTTTTCTCGTCTTGAGCGCACAAGTCAAGAACGTACAAGACCAACTTGTCCCTCTGGTGGCTTGGTACCAAGGCGATGTTCGGAAAGAACAGCTCACGGAAGAACCTTCCCTTGTCGTAGCTTTTATTCTGTATTGCCGCTGCGAGATCATATTCTAGAAAAGACTCATACACATCTGCTGGTAGATCAATGATGACTTTATTCCTCTCATTCAGCAACTGAAAGACCTCAAAGGATATTTCTCCTACTTGTGAGTCCTGGCGAAAGGTTGGTTCCAGAAAGACAACTTGCGTAATGTCTACCCATCTGTTTCCATCTGAGAAAAGAGAGCAGCTTCCACTAGCGAGATTTTGGTAGAATGAGCGTGCGAGCGGCTGACAGTTTTGTTGTACTTGACAAGATTTTGGCCATAGTGAGTGGAACTCGTATTTGTCTGTAGCAGACTTCTTCACGTCCTCCAGGAGATCTAGATATGCTGCACAGATGGAGTCTTGCATGAGAATATTGTTCCACTCTACTCCAATGCAGCTTTTGTCATCAGATGTTTTCTCCTTCAAGCTTCGTCTGCTGGCGGCTACAGCAAATGCTCCATTTACGTGCACTGGGAAACCACTGCAGATAGGAAGCGGAAGAAAGCAGAATAACTTCCCCTTACGATGCGGCGCTTTTGCTGGTATTTGCTCGACAACCGGTACTGGGAGAAGCTTTCTATGGTCGTCGGGCATCATCTGAGCAGCTACTCCAGCTGATGGAAGAAGACTTTTGTCGCATTTGGCAAATTCCATTGCTTCCCCCTTGCCAATAGAAGACGCGACAAGCCAAACTTCAGATTCATCCTGCAGGTGGCCATTGTTCTCAAGTAGCAATCGTCCGCTATCTGTAACGGTGCTGTTGACGGTAAATAGAAGTGCTGAGCTCAGCAAATCAGCATTAGAGCTGGTGAAATCTCCTGTTTGCTTGGCAACCTCAGATGATGCTCGCAGAAAGTTGCACTGTTGAAGAAACTTCTGTTCTTCATTGCTAAGGCTCCTAACGGCTGGTGAAAGAGTGACTGGGGCAGACAATTCTCTTAAGATTCCGTCTTGATACATTGATTTGCTGACCTCAAACAACAGTGTGGGTTGTTCGGAACTAGCTGATTCTCTCGGTAAATGAAACACTTGTATGCGGCGGACATTTTGCGTAAAGAGCAGCAAGGTTTTAGCGCCATGAGTGAAGAGCCCTAAGAGTTGCTCCACTTGTTTGTTGTCGTAATGAAGTTGCTTAATTTCACTTTGTATAGCTTGCTCTTTGGTTCGTAAAGGAAAGCGAAAAAGTGTTCCGTGAAAAGAGTTGTCCTCTTTTTCCAGACGAAGGTCACAGTTAAATATGCCATTGAAGGGTTTGAACTGATTGCTAAAATTCCTCAACCTCCTTGTGTTCTTGTTGATGTCTATCTTCATTCCAGGTTTGTTCTTGTCCCTGATTGCTTTCCCCAGATAGAAAGTGTTGGGGTCAAAAATCACAAAATAATTTCTACTCACGAACATTGGAACATCCGTCAGGTTGTAAACTGCATTGAAGCCGAGTCCAAACTTTCCAATTTTCTCAGTGTCGGATTCTTTTGTAGCACCGTTCAGTTTTGTAATGTTTGTAAAATCTTCGTCCCGAAATTCGGCATCGTTGTACACCCACAGTGCAGGACCCTGGCAGTGTCTCATTCCTTCGTCAATCAGGCAGGTCATGGCATCCTCGTTTGTTCTCTCATCATAAAGGAATCTGATTTCTGTGGCACCGGCATCGTCCGCGTTTTGTACAAGTTCTTTTGGTACCGCGAATCCATCAGTGTAGTCTTCCAGAAGTCTACCAAGTCTGCGTGTTAGTTTTTCTTCTTGCCCAAATTCTTCTCCTATTTCAAGTTCGTCTGGCTCTAGCATTCGATTCATGAGCGTTGGTACAAGCAATAGTTCAGCTGTGCTATTCGGGATGTTTGGATGTACATACATATAATCCATCCCTTCATCGTGGTTGCTTCTTTCCAACCACTCATGTTCACAGTACATGCAATCTTCAACGGGTGCAAGCTTGAGATAGGTATCTCCTTCCACATGTGTTGGAATTAGAACCTTTCCTTGAAGTGCAGAAGGCAACTGTTCTCCAACGTTTGGCTTAACTTCATTCAGAATATCTACCGATAATTGGAGGTCTTTCTTCACTTCTGATGTGGAAAATTGTGTGCCATTGTCATACTTCTGTTTTATCAAATGCAGAACCTGAAGTAGGAATGCGTCATCACACTGTTCTTGCAAGCCAAAACTAGACAAAAAATGCAGAGAAATGTTCCACTTCTGAAGGAAGGGAGCGGACGTATGGTGACAGATCAATAGGCGGTTTCTTGGATAACATCAGATCAGGAGAGGAAAATCCATCTCCATTCCAAACCCAGGCGAGACTTTCAAGGCTACTTAATGCCACCTTTACGTTAGCCTGATCTGCATGACTTAGACACTGATAGATTTCCTTGATTATCATGATATAACGCGGCTTTTCATCTGTGTTGTAGGAACTGATCACGTTTCTGAGATGCTGCACAACGTCGACTACAGTTGGCTTCGTATTCCAGGAAAAGAAATTGGCTACCTGATAAGGTGACTCTGTTTTAACCACTGGTTTTAAAGATCCGATGAGATTTGCCAGCTGATCGCTCTTCACTTCTGACGGCTTGTGGAAATGTGATTCGCTGCACGTTTCTCCCCAAAACGTAAGTCTTTGCGGATAATCGCTGGGTTTTCCTTTAACCCTGGATACCCATGAAATGTCTTGAAGCAGAAATCCCAATGACGTTCCACAAGTGTTCTCTTGAAGCTTAGAAGGATTCTGTGTTATGTATTGCATGATCGCTTCTGATTTTCTTTCCGCTGTTGAAAGGCTTGGAATGTTGCTGACCGCTTTGGCACTTTGGTAGAGGTCTTGCCCAGTGATATCACCTTCGCCTTTCATTCCTAGAGTTTCCAAAATCACTAGGGCTGCAGGGTCGTTGTATCGTTCTCCCGTAGGAAAAACGTCTTCCTCGGCGAAAATACGCCTCAACAAGTCCTTCCTGGCATCGAATATCTCCATAGGCTTTACTCGTCTACTTTTGGTTGAGACAAACGGCAAAGATTTTAACTTCTCTTTAAATCTCCAGTCGGCACCAGCGTAGACTTGATAATGCCCCAGCACAAAGGCCATAAGTCTGTCGATCTCTTCAGCAGAATAATGGCCTTCTTGCACACCTGGAAATACCTCCTCGATGAAAAATTCATGCGATGCGAGGATTCGGATGTCCATTAGCACTACCAATCGCTTGGAAGCGTCTTCTTTGATGTCAATGAGATCCCTCCGGGGAGCCACTGGAAACGACTCTTCAGGGGCGGCACGAAGACCGTTTTCCTTCGACACAAAAGTCTTGAATAGAGTCTCAAACAAAGGAAAGCTATAGAGAACCTGCTTCTCTTCCGGTTCTAGCGAAGAGGCTTTAGCAATGAACCTTCTCAAGGAGCGTTTGCCGTGGTCTGTTACTTTATGCATTCCAGTCGCCATCTCGGGGAGGGATGCCGCCAGAGCTCGTAAGACACCTTTAACTGAGGGTGGATGGACAAAGGCATTCGCTAGCGCAGGATGGAGGTGTAAAAATTCCGGGTACTCCTGCATTACAGCCACACCAAGCACTTTCAAAACGGCAGTGACGTCCTCATCAAGGTGATCTCCGTGAAGGCTTCTTACAACTATCCTAGATGGCTGCGTAAGTCTTGCTAAGGTGACCGACACTTGTGACATGTCGAGTGGGAGCAACGGAAGGTTTCGAAGCCTTTTAAGCTCGTCAATGGTAGGAAAGTTTTTTCCGAGATAGTCCCACACAAGAGTAAGCCATTCTTTACGGGGATGGTTTCCGATTCCAGGATTCCACGGTACTTTGTCCCCCGCTGACCACTCAGGTGGCAGTGATTTTGAGAGAAGGTTGGCTACATCGTTTTTACAAAGGTGGCGTAACTGAGTGCATCCTGTGAAAAATGGAACGAGAACCTTGTAACAGTTTAACTATTTAGTTACGTAGTCTCTGAAAAAGGCCCTTTTGGGTTCGGAGATAAAAGGTATGGTTTTCTTTAAGCTGTTCAAGAAAACTTAAATAGCGAAGAATTTTAGGAAAAGTGTCTAGAATGATATCGTGTGTTTTAATATTGATTCCTTTAAAATCACACCTGTTTATAGAAGATTCAAAATTTCAGCAAAATAACAATATATTTTGATCGGGTTTTCCTATTCTGATCAGTTGTAATCCCCTTTTACTCTTGTGGTACTGTACACTTTCCACAAAATAATAATAATGGGAGGGGGGGGGTGGTAACCCTGCGATGCAGTGGGAAGAAGAACTTCTATCGTCCTATCCAGGAGAAAGTAAAAATACTCCTACAGTCGGTTCGTGCTACTGAAACTCGGACAACCTTTGGCGAAGTGGACCCCTTGGCCCGATGAAATCGTTGCCCTTACCTTAAAATTCCACCTTTTTCATGAATGAAAGAAATTTACTTTAGATATTGAGTGTAATTCCAAGATGTAGTGGAATTAACACGGATCATATCTCTACCTTGATTGGAAAGTGCTTGCAAGCTTTGGAAGAGGCTTTCGTCAATGTCTTGATCCAGAAATCGATCCTGCAGGCCAGGAAGAAGTTCACGTGGATGCTCTGGCGACCAGATGTAAATAGCTTGATCGGTGTTAGAAAACGAAATGAAGCTTCCATTGGTAACGGGCAACAGCTCTAATCCGAGGAGGTCTGAAAACTGCCCATCTTTGACCACAAATTTTAGAAGCTGAATCTTCTCTAACCGACTGAGGCTTCTGTAGCAAGAAGGCGTTTCTCTGAGTACTATCCGCGTTAATGAGGGCGTTATTTCGGTTCTTAAGTTTGCGTACAAACCCAAGGCTCTCAAAACGTGATCCGGCAAAGTGGCGACGTTCTGATTTGCTTCAAGAAAAACTCGCACAAGCAACTCTTTAGGATCGTTCTCTGGAAGTTTCTCAAACGTGGCGTCTTCCACGTTCAACCACTTACCTCCGTGGGCAGGAGAATAAACGACTCTTTCATTACACAGCAACTCCAACAAAGGATTCTGCACTCTTTTCCACTTTTGATCAATGACGTTCATATTTGGCCACGCTCTAGTTGAAAAGGAATACAATAAAGTAATTCAATTACAAAAAAGGAAGAAAAAAAAAATCGTTCTATGGTCAATGACACAACCCGCACGAATTTTACAATCAACGTGCACTATTCTTTCCCAGCTCTACGTTTTTAACGCGGTATCGGGCGGGGATTTTGTTTTCGTTGTTAACCTCGTGATTTGTATCTTAAAGAGTCGTTGGAATAAACCAGCACGCGCAAATTTAATTACCTTAACAAAGAGGAGAAAATTATTAAGTGCTTGTCCCAAACACTACTACCGCATATTGGAAAAACCACTCAGCGTATTACACAAGCTGTGAAACCTCAAAAAAGGGAGGAAATGATCAGGCAAAAGAGTTTTGGAACGTGCCTGGATACGGATTGGCCGCCAAACGTTTGATAAAAGCTTGAGACACTCACAACATGTGCAACTTAAACAGTTTAGTCTTACTTGTAAATCTCATCTGGTTGGACATTATAACTCTTCTCTTTAATAGCTTCCATCAGCATGGTAGCATACGCTCTTGGGATGGCCTCTTCCAGAAGACATTGGTTCCATAACAGGGACTTGTCAGTCAGCTGCCTCCCTTCCTTTTGAGCCAAATCCTCTTGCTCAGCATTCGGAGTCTTAATATAACGTCTGTTCTGGCTCAAAGCAAAGAATCCATTGATGTGTACTGGTAAACCTGTCATGCTCGTCTTTTGCACCGGGAGTGGGAGGAAACAAAACACGTGCCCTTTAATATCAGGCGTCTGGTTTTCGGAGGGTTCTGGTATCGGCATGGCCACACCAACTAAAGGTAGATAGCTGAGATCTTTATCCTTGGCCAGGGTTTCAAATTCTGACGAGACTTTTCCGCCACAAAAATAATTTGTAACAAGAAAAGAATGCCGATGTGTGTCGCTTATCATACCTTGGTCATAAGCAACCGTCTCGATCGTAACTGGATATGTCACTTTGACAGGCTCTAGCATAAGCTGACCGGTTGTGATTTGGCTGCGAAACTCTTCCCTCTTTCTCCGAACCAGCGGGAGGCTGTCATCTGTGATTCTGACTTGAAACGTTCTTCTGGCTTCATTGTCCGCCACGTCTCGGACGTAAAGCTCTATCGATTCGAGATACTGGAGAAAAAGGAGGACCAAGTGGGCATCAGCCATAAAACTCTGAAACAATGTGTGCACTTTTTCGAAGGAGTAAAGCGTCTGTGACAGCTTGGACGGTGCCGTCCGCAGAGGAAAACGGAACAACGTTCCATCATAAGTTCCCTCGGAGAACGCATCATCTGTACAGTCGAAGATTCCTTTGTACGGTAGGAACTGGTCCGGTATGCTGTCCATCACCTCACGGTCTTCCTTCAATCGCCATCGGTGTCCAGTTTGTCGGTCCTTCCCGTCGCCAAAGTACTCCTCGTGCGGATCGATCACTCCAATCTGTGAGCCACTGAAGATGCTCGGGAGATCTGAGATCAACAGAAGGAAAATTGGTCCAAAAAAACTTCACACGGTAAAAAAATTTCAGCGTGTCGGGACAATTTGGCAAAAATTGTGTGTTGCTCTTTAAAGGGTATGAACGCATGGAAGTGCATAACGTTACATTTCTCTCCTTAATCTGAGAATAAAAAAACAAATTGGCCATCTCCTGTTCATATGACGTAATGTACACATGGAAAATCTTTTTGATCCCTCGAACGTCCATGCGAAGGTACATCGAAGTCCAATGAACCTACCTGAGTTTCCTTGATTTTTGGGTTGCATTTATTCAGTTAACAAACAAACTAAACGGCAGATATCAAAGACAGAACATCGCTAACAATCCTCTGAAAAAAGTAGTTATCTTCTTTCAGAGTTTTCTGCTAGTTAATCGCATATTAACTCAGAGGTAAATTTTGCTTAGTATACAACTGGCACTGGTGGTGCACGCCCGATGGCGATTTAATGATATCTTGCAGAAAAATTTCACATTTCCAGATACTCTCCAAGGTTGTTGTCGATCACTTTCGGAACAAAACCTTCGCAACAACGTGAGTCAACGGTGAAAGCAGTCATGACAGAATTTAGCCATAAGAGTAAAACTTACACAAAAGGAGACTCATCTGTAACATGAAATACAGACTTAAATCCAAGACCAAAACGACCCACTTTCATAGGATCTTTCACTTTGATACTATTACATAGCATTCGTATGCCCTTCCAGTCTTCTTTAGTAAACCGTGCGTCATTGTATGCATAAAGTGCAGGACCCTGTTAAATGGCAAATAATTGGAGACACGAATATAGATTAGATATAACTAAAAAGAACAACTGAAAAGCCTTCTTTCCTTCTTTTTTCTGTCTTTAGAAGCGCAAAGACACATCCAGATCCTGATAAGGGAAACGTTGACTCTTTTGTTCCCGCTATAAGAAAAACGTACCTGGAATTGGGCGAGGTCTTCACTGTGAAGTTTCTCTGTTCCATAGCTGTGCTTGTCATGAAGGAATTTCACTGTACTTGCACGTGCATCTTCGGCATTTTGAATGAGTTCCTAATATAAAGAAGAAATGTTACGACAAAAATATATAATGAAAAAATAAAACACTCGAGCGATCAAAGAACCTCTTTTCTCCTGCTCATTCCTCATTTTCCACATTCCAGTGAAGTCCCTGGCAGACTTGACCCATACCAAAATATTCCATGTTGATGACGCAGCTCTATAAATATCTTCAAGGTGACCCGGATTTTGTTGTTTTCTTTTTTGAACCAACAAAACGAGTGAGTTTTTATGGCATCGATCAGTAAGGATTTGACAACGAAATAAAATAGCCTGTTTGTTCTCACTTATTTCACAAGCAGAATTCTGAAAGCTTGAACACCTTTCAAATATTTATAACTTTTAAAGATGTTATTGCTGGATTCGGTGATGAGTATTTATTGTCTAAAAATTTTAAGCGACATTCTTCAGTTTTAGGGGACTGGCTTTGGTTAAAACCCTTTACATAACCCTTAACACATCACGTTAAATTCATGCCTTCTTCGATCTACTTCCAATTAACAGTAGACTTCAGGAGGCCCTGAAATCATCGTATTTCAAAAGGCATTCTTTTTAGCAATGCAATTTCTGTTCCCAAACTCAGCGTTTTGTTCTTCTTAATTTTAGTTGAGAGACTAAGCGTCCAGTTTCTTTGCGACTCAACCAGTGCTGCAAACTATAGATGCCTATTGTCACCATCCTTACCTTCAGTATCTGTCCATCGTCAGGATACTGATCTAGGATGGTCCTCAACTGTTGGATGAGTGACGGCTGAATCAAGTTGAAGCCATTGTCATCATTGTCCGCTGGTGGAAAGTAAAAAAAGTATCAGAAAATATCCTCCTATTCAAGTGCCTACAGAGCTGCTTGAACGATCTGAAAATGGCTGATTCTGGGTAGGTAGGAAGGGAAGAAAAATAAAAAAAGGTGAGGAGGTTAGTAATGGGGGAGGGAGGGAGAGGAAGGGTGGAAGGGCGGAATGGAGGAAGGGTGGAAAGGAGGGATGGAGGAAGGGACAAAAGAAGAAAAGGGGAGGAAGGGCGGAAGAAAAGAAGGGAGGAAGGGAAAAAGGGCAAAAGAGCGATGAGTGGAATGATGGAAGGGAGAAAAGGAGAAAAGGAGTAAGGGACAGAGGGAGAAAAGGACAGAGGGAGGAAGGGAGGAGGGAAGGAAAGATGGAAGGAAGAAAAAGGGAAAGGAGGAAGGGGAAACAGTGGAATAAAGGAAGGGAGAAAGGGAGAGGAAGAGTGGAGAAGAAGGAAAAAAGGAAGGAAGGGAGGAAGGAAAGGGAGGAAGAGAGGAAGGGAGAAACACAGGAAGGGAGGAAGGGAGAAGGGAAGAAAGGGAGAAAGGGAGGATGGGAAGAAGAGGGGATGGGAGGGGGAGGAAGAAGGAAAGGAAGAAATGGGGAAAGGAGAAAGGGAGAAAGAGTGGAATAAAGGAAGGGAGAAAGGGAGAAAGGGGAGGAAGGGAAGAAGGGAGGAAGGTGGGAAGGGAGGAAAGGAGGAAAGGAGGAAAGGAGAAAAGGAGGGAAAGAGGGAGGGAGGAACGGAGCGAGGGAGGAAAGGAGGAAGGGAGGAAGGGAGGAAGGAAGAAAGGGAGAAAGGGGGAAGGGAGGACAGGAGGAAGGGAGGACAGGAGGGGCAAGGAAGGAAGGAAGGAAGGGTGGAAGGAGGGAAGGAAGAAAGGTGGAGAGGAGGAAGCAGGAATAAAGAAAGGGAGAAAGGGGAAAAAGAGGAGGAAAGGTGAAAGGGAGGAAGAGGGGAAGGGAGAAAGGGAAAAAGGGAGGATAGGAGGCGGATTAAGCTAGGCAAGCAGTTATGTAGTTGACAGGTAGTCAGGAGGAAGGCTGGCAGGCAGTCCTCTAGGTAGAAAGGTGGATAGGTTGGTGCTGGGTTAATGTGAATAGGGGGTAGTTGGGTAGAGTAACAAAGCAGAAAGCAAACAATGACAGAAAGAAAAAGGCAGGTAGGCAGACAGACAGACAGGTAGACCAGTATGTTGTAAATTAGGTTAAAATGCTGGGTTGGTAGCGAGGTAGAGGTAGCATGGTTAATTAGTAGGTAACGTAGGTAAGTGATGGGTAGTCTGTCAGGCAGGTTGACAGGTTACTTAAGATGAGTTGGTGTAGTGGCAGACAGGTGGGTGTGCAAGCAGACAGATAGAAAAGTAGTTCGGAAGATTGAAAGTCAGACAGCCAGGTTGAACAAGGCAGTTTAGTTAGATAGGCAGGCAGGCAGGCAGAAAGGTAGGTAAGTAAGTATAAAGTAGGGAGGGAGGTAGGGGGGGTAGGTGTATTGGTGTTTAAAGTAGTCTTATTCATGCATTGTATTTAGAAATAAAAATAAATAAAATAAAGTAACAAAAAGCAAACTTGTTCCGCCACTTCCCCTTCTCCTACTTTACTGCAATCTCCAATCCAGTGCCATTCATTTGTTAACTTTAGCACATAAATCATTACTTTTGTGACCCTACTCTTAATTTGGTATCTAGAATGAAATCCAAGACGGACGGTGAAATACAAACTAACTACAATATTCTCTCTTTTTTAACATATTTGTCATTAATTTCTCCAAAAGCACCTCGGCTTATCAAGGGGAATTACAACACAGTTAATATTACAATTTTTACCTCCTTTATTTAGGCTCACACGCTCATAAACACACAAACAACACACACAGATTGCACTGAAAACAACGAGTTAAGCTGACATATCTGGAGAAAAATAAGCGAAAAGCGATCAGTATTAATTATAAAACTTTGTACTCCTCCAAAGAAAGCACAGTTGACATCGTAATTTACAGACTGAACACAGTAAAATAAAGAATTTAGTTTCCTAGCTGCTCGATGACCATGTTTCACCCTACAATGTCTGTAGCTATGAGTAAGAATGAGGAGGACCTTAAAGATTTGTGTAATTCCAAACTAGACTATTGTTACTCACCCATTCTCTCCAAGGAACTAGCGTAAGCCACTTCTGGAGTTCATCTGCAAGAAAAATATCAACATTGAATGTTATTAACTTTCATGTTTATCTGACCGACACTGCATTTTTTTTTCTGAAAACGATCGCAACGAAAAACACTTCAGCGTTCCAATGTTAACAAAAAGATTTGCTGCAAAAAATTGAACTTTGTACTTAATTAATACAGTTAGGCACAATCACTATCCTTTATCGCTTGAAACTGCGTGAAACTTGGCTTTGGAAACAAATATACAGGCTAGTTTAAGCGTAGTCTGTGACTCTGTTTTGCTTTGTTTCTATGTAAGAATAAATGATCTAGACTACAACTTTGTATTTGTTGAAACATCTGCCTTTTGGGTACCCTTCGAGCAGAGCCTTACTTTTTGGTAAGCTTATAATATGATTTTTGCAGAAACCCTCCAAGTACTGGTACCTTAAAACGACTTCAGAGGGTCTTAACACTTTCGAGATAAAACAATGAAAGCACAATTCGTGATCTCGACTCCTTTATCGTGTTGAAAACAGCAGTGCACTGAAAACGCAATGTTTACATAAAGAACCTAAAGAACCTTAACTCCCACATCTTCAATGTGATTTTTCAATGTGATTTTTCACGAATTAAGGTTCTCTGTTGTATTCAATCTTTTAAATACACTCTCGTCCACTTCACTAGCTCATTGACTCTAACATTATTTCTTGTTTACCTGCATTTATTTTCCATGAAAACCGTTCTTCCCCTCGCAAAACTGCTGTACTGAACAAGACGCCAAGAAGGAATGTCTTCTTGGTATTAGGAAATCCCTTTCCGAGAAATGCCAGCAACTCGATATATCACGTGATCCTTACTGTTTCTCGGAAAACGACATTTTACTTCCGTGTCAGGACGATCACGCTGGAATCACGCCGCTTAGCAGCCAGGCTCAACGATTTTACACGTGGTTTGTGACAAGCATTGATAAACGGCTTCGCCAATGTTTAGTTCTGTATTCGGTCTTTCATACCTGTGTTACTCGGAGAAATATTTCAACCAAATTTACAGAGCTTCGTTTGCTGGAGATGCCATGTTGGTTTTCCTCGGAGGGTCACCAATATGACGGCCATAAAGTCACAGAAACATCAGCCATCGAGTTTTGCGAAAACACGAGCATTGAAATTAATGATTAATATTCCAGTTAAAGCAAGAATTGACGGTTAAATTGGCAAAACCTTGCTGATAAGTCCTTTGAATTACTCGACCAGTCTGCAGACTGCAGGCTGGGGGTTAAATGAAGACTGCAGACCAGTAACTCAGACTCGGGCAGTAACCTGAGTGATATTCAGGCTAACCGGAGTGCAGAATTTCACTACGATTAGCCTGAATGACCCTGTTTATGGTTGGCTCTAGATAATGGAATAACACGATGTATAATTAGAGAATCTGTAGTCTGCAGTCTGCATTTTACCCTCAGTCTACATTTTACACTCAGTCTGCATTTTACCACCTGTCTGCAGGACCTGCAGTCTGCAGTCCGCAGTCTGCGTTTTACACTGACTGCCTCAGTAGTCGACAGCCTCCTTGGACCGCCATTTTAATGTCACTTATCGCTTTAGCAACCCTGCTAAAACTTTCTTTAAAGGGTCTGATATCTGATGAAACTAAACTAATACTAAACTCGGAAAGTCTCGAAATTCGCCGGCTTTCATGTGACCCTGTCACTTCCGAGATAGGAAACTACGCCTTCTTCTGAGGTATGCGTTGTTGCGAGTCCCAGTGGTCCTTGTACTGCGTCGATCAAGAACGATAAATCGCTGGAATAAAAAATATCTCGATGTAAATGCAAATGCTAATTAACATGCAGTTCCATGTAGTCTGTGTTCGTGTGGCTCTCGCGGTCAATAATCCATTGTTAATCATAACTATACAAAAATCTTTCAATCTGATTGGTTCTTAGCACACCCTATTTTTAATTTTCTTTTTTGTAACCAAATTGGAGCACGAACTGCTCAAGTGTTAAAATGACAACAAAGCGTCCAGTGGCGAAGTTTCTACAACAAAATTAGCCCGGCGTCCCATTTTTATATGCCCAGAACCTTTTGGAATCGCTTTTTACAAGTTGGTTTTGTCAGAGAGATTTTAAATCAAACAAGTCTCATTATTTTCACATAAAGAAAACAAAATCCAAAGAAACAAATTTAGAAAAACCCTGATTTCTCGGTATACGTCTTTAACCCTTTCATTTCCGAGAAATGCTGGCCTGTTTCGGACAACTTTCCTGACAAAGTGTTCATCAGAGTAATTGACTCGTCAGTGGGTGGTCTGTCACAGTCCATGGAAACACGGATCAACCTACTGCTCACTTGTATGACGCAATAAGCTGGGCGCCACAAAGAAAAGGAGAAGGAGAAGGCCTAAGACAACATGGAGACGAGCAGTAGAAAAGGAACGGAAAGAGGCAGGGTGGAGTTCATCAAGTAGAAAGAACGAGAACGGTCGCAGCAGACCGAGAAAAGTAGAGGACCTCTGTAAAGGTCCTATGCGCCACGAGGCACGAGGAGGATAGGTAACCGGTAACAGGTCAGTTGTATGACATTTGAAGGCGTCTGAAATTCGTAAACTTGAGAGGATTCAAGGGAAAGCACTCAGGGTAATGTATACCGTGACATAGTCTCGACTTATGAATAAGAAAAGAACGTAAATTATTAATTTTTATATAATAACCAAACTTGGATAAACTATACCACCTATACAAGATGGCGGCTGCTAGGAGCTTCGGGTCTCCAGTCTTTGAGGCGTTTACTGTAGTATTTTGTCATCTTATATTTTCTGACCTGCACCAACAGCTCATTAAGATCACTGCCCGGCCATTTATGGAAAACAAGACTTCTCCATCATCGTGCTCTGAGCGAAAAGTTGTTATTCAACTTGGTCATCTCATAAGAGCCTCTTTGGCGAAGCACGGATTCCGAAGATCTCGTGTGGGTTTTTCAAAATGGTTGAAGCATGGCCATACAACTTTACTAGTGGCTGGACATGACCAACCCATTACCTATCTACTCAGATGTGCCTACGAATCCTGGCCCACAATACGGGAATAAGATCGAGTCTTTACCTACAAACAGTACAAAGACGAAACCAAAAGATCGGTCGCGCCATTATTCAAATTTGGTTCAAGTCCATTGACTGCACCGGCAATTGTTTATAACAATAGACCACGGCTAATAAGGTGTTGTGTCAGTCAATTAGGAACAAAGGGCCTGACTTTCTTGACTATGTTTGTGATTCTAAAGTCGACATTGCTGTTATTACCGAAACCTGGTTGAAATCTGCTGATTCCGCTGTTAGGATTGCTGCTACACCGCCAGGATATCGGTTATTTGATCATCCTCGCCGAGACAGAAATGGTGGTGGCACTGGTATTCTGGCTCGGGACTCGCTTGTTGTTAAACAAGCTAGAGCGGGTATTTGTGATACCATCGAGTACTCTGAGTGGATTATTGCGTCCGGCTCTGCGCGTCTCCGCCTAGTTGTCATTTACAGGCCGCCCTATTCATCAAGTCATCCGCGTACTGTGGGTATGTTGGCCACAGAATTCGCTGAGTTCCTAGAATCGGTTGTCATGACAACTGAGCCTCTTGTGCTGGCTGGTGATTTTAATATCCATGTTAATATCAAGACTGACAACGACGCGGCTAACTTTTTAGACCTACTGTCATCGATGGGTTTACATCAGCATATTGACTTTCCTTCTCATATCTCTGGGAACACTTTGGATTTGCTGATATCCAGAACTTTGAATTCTAATCTTATACAAGATGTCCGACCTGGTACCTATTTTTCTGACCACTGTTTAGCACTTTTCACTATAAATATTTCGATACCTCAACTGTCAAGAAAGAAGGTATCTTTTTGGAAAACAAAGGCTATTGACATAACAGCATTTATGGAGGATTTGTCTGCTTCAGGATTGTGCCAGGACCCACCATCTGAGCCTGCGAAATTGATAGACTGTTATAACACCACGCTTGCTGGATTACTCGATCGTCATGCGCCGCTAAAAACCAAAACTGTCACGGTTAGACCCCAACTACCTTGGTACTTGTAACGAAAGATAGCGGTAAAATGTTGTCTTTAATGGCGCACAAACAGCGCTAGCCGTTACATTGTGAAACTGACCGCAAGACGCATAAATTACAAGACTGCATCTTAAATACCGCATATGTGCACGTGCACTTACGAAAATAACAACAATCATAATAACACCTAATTACGGGTATGCATAGTTCGTCACAGTACTCGGAGGAAATCCGTGAGGCTAAGAGAGCACGCAGGCGCGCCGAAAGGAGATGGAGAACTACCAGGTCTGTCGCTGATCTCGTTTTATTCAAACGACACAAAAACCATGTTACGCATTTGCTGAAAGAAGCAAAATCAGCTTTTCTAACGGATTTTATCACCCAGAATTCTGATAACCAAGGCAAGTTATTTCGTGCTGTGAAAAACCTTCTAGTGGAAAAGAACTCGTTATGCTTCTCGGACTATACGGACAAATCAGCGCTTGCAAATGACATTGGGAAGTACTTTGTGCAAAAAATCAGTCGACTACGCGAAGAGCTCGACCAGGGTTATGTCCCGAATGATCAGGGTTATGTCATGGATGACAGTGTTGTAAATAGTGACTCTACAATTCCTCCGACTCGTATTGAAGCTTTTGAGCTATTAGCCGAGGATGATGTGCGTATGCTCACTGCGAACTCTAAATCAACATCCTGTTGCCTCGATCCCATATCCACGCACTTACTGAAGTCCTGTAGTGAACCACTTATTCCGGTGATCACCAACATAATTAACAGCTCGTTGGAATCGGGAATTTTCCTGACAGCTGGAAAGAGGCCGTGGTCATACCACTGTTAAAGAAACTGGAACTCGAATCTCTCTTCAAGAACTTGCGTCCTGTAAGCGACTTGGCTTATATTTCCAAGCTCACTGAGCGTGCAGTATTCAATCAGACATACGACCACCTTGTCCGGTTCGGTCTCTATCCGCTATTACAATCGGCATATCGCCGGTATCACAGTACGGAGACAGCGTTGGTCAAAGTTGCTAATGATATTCTATTGAATATGGACTCGCAGCGTGTTACACTACTTGTCCTCTTAGACTTAAGCGCTGCTTTTGACACCGTGGAACACGCGATTTTGCTAAAACGCTTGACCACTGATTTTGGTATTGGCGGGAAGGCTTTAGAGTGGTTCTCGTCGTATTTGTCGGGACGCAGCCAGCGTATTTTGTTTGAGGGGGCTACATCTGATAGCTTCGATCTGCGTTTTGGTGTCCCACAAGGCAACTGTCTCGGCCCGCTTCTGTTTGTGGTTTACGCCTCCAAGCTCTTTGAGATAGTACAAGTCCACCTGCCGAATGCGCACTGCTTCGCTGATGACATGCAACTTTACTTGTCTTTTAATCCTAACAGTCCTACGGATCAAGTGAAGGTATTGGAAGCCATGGAGCGATGCATTAGTGACTTACGTAAATGGATGTACCGCGACAAATTAAAGATCAACGATGATAAGACTGAATTTATTGTTATCGGATCGAGACAACAGTTGTTGAAAATTAATCACAGTTCAGTCCGTGTTGGCATGATCGATATTAAGCCTGTTAAGGTAGTGCGTAATCTAAACGCCTAGTTCGACTCGCATTTTTCTATGTCGACCCATATTTCTAAGTCTTGTAGTGCGGCATTTTTCTGGTTACATAATATCAAGAGAATAAGCCACTTTCTGCCTAGGGATAAATTAGAAATGGTATTGCATGCCTTCGTTACAAGTAGAATTGATTATTGTAATGGACTTCTCTATGGACTACCGGACTGTGAAATAGCTAAATTGCAAAGAGTACAAAGCGCTGCAGCTAGGCTGCTTATGTCATGTAAAAAGTATGACCATATTACGCCCATTTTGATAAATTTAAACTCGTTACCAGTAAGACATAGAATTAATTTTAAAATTTTATTACTTACTTTCAAAGCCCTCTATGGCATGGCACCTAGTTACATCATCGATTTAATTCATATTAAGACTATTACACGCTATTCGCTGCGCTCTACTGAAGGTGTTTTATTAAAGCATCCTTCGGGGAGAATGAAAAAGTCATTTGGTGACAGATCCTTCAGTGTGGCTGCGCCCACTCTGTGGAACGCTCTTCCTGTTAGCCTCCGTATGATCAACTGTATTTCCACTTTTAAGTCAAATCTTAAAACTTATCTTTTTAAATTAGCTTTTAATATTTCTTAAATACGTACAGTATATAATAAATGATGTAGTGTTTTTTTTTTTAAATTATTTTTTAAATTTTATTGTAGATTTTTTAATACTTGTATAGTTTTAGGTTATTTATTGCTGTAATGCGCTTTTGATCACCTGGTATATTAAAAAGCGCACTATAAATCAATAAATTATTATTATCTCTACATGCCACGTGATCCTCCTCTGTTTCTCGGAAAACGATAATTTTCAAGTGACTCCCTTGTCAGACCGATCATGATTATTGAATCACGCCACCGGGAAGCCAAGCTCAACACGATCAGGCAAAGAGTTGAATTAGTCATGGAGACATTTACTTCTGGTCTGCCTTCAGCAGAGCTGGAACTCTCTAGATTTTCCGCCTCGTTGCAAGCCCCCAGGGGACTTTCGATTTCCTTGTTTTTATCAATTGATTTTGCCGAAATGTTACAAATCGAACGTATTCGTTTTTCTTCCTGTTTCTCTTCCCACCTGAGCCGTCTATGTTAACGTTTACTGAGTTACAACAAGACTATGATCATAGTCTCTTCGGGTTAAAAGCAACAGAGTATTTGTGAGGTCTTTTCACGTAATAATGATAGTTAATAGTTGTTAACATTGTGCGATTTGTATCGTATCGACAGCGAAAAAAAAACTGCAAATAAAATGAAAACAAATTGAACAAAATAAATAGTCATTACAAGAGGTTGAGTGGATATCGAGATTTCACCTCAATCACGAGAGAAATCTTTTGCTAGTTTATTTATAACCAATCTTATTATATGGAGAAGAGTGTTTTACTGGGAACTAAACCACTCGTAGATTCCATACGCCACTTCACCGGGACCCGAGTGGCGTATTTTCCGTATGTCACCTTTGTGAGTGTCGTATCGTTCAATGACCTCACGATTCCCGCCTTTTGCTTTGGTTGAATTGGTTTCTCCATATAATAAAAGAACATTACACGTTGGCTCGGAGATATGAATTTTATGTTCTCGTGGCAAGAACAATATGTCACTCGTTCGCTTCGCTCACTCGTGAGATATTGTTCTTGCCACTCGAACATAAAATTCATATCTTCTCGCCACCGTGCAATATCCTCTCTATATTTCATCCTGCGGAGGTGGACGTCATGAGCATCGAGACCTAATGACGTCATTCCATCCCAGAGTGCACATGTAGATGAGTAGCGGAAAGTTGATGAAAGAGCCACAGGGAGCCCTCACATCCGTTTAGAACATGAATAAAAGATGAACCTACCTTTATCGCGCGTGTTTTGTGTTTTGTGGCGGCCATTTTGAATTTTTAATACGCGCGCGGTGTGCTAGTGCGAGGTCTGGAGCCGAAATTACGGAAGTCTGGGACGGGCGGGAAAATTCGCAAATTCTCGGGGGTAGCCGATCGCTCACCGAGGATAATAAAGTGACAAGGGATGAAATTTCTGACTAGCTTTCGTCGTATGTCTCTGCCAGTTGGGGGGAACGGAAATAGGATGTGAAAGAGAGACCGGAAGTCAAAATGCGGGTTTCGTGACGTGCGTTCAAAGTGTTGCAATATGGCGGACCAATGGCCTCCTCTTAATGTTGCAAATGTTTTGAAAAATAATTCAGCCAGCGCTGTGGAATGTGAAGGAATCAACATTGAGTCGAGAAACAAACTTAAAATAACGGAATGGTGAGTACAAAAGTTCAAGAGGCTTAGTTCGCTACTCGAATTTTAATGAAGATCGATGGTGTACGCGTCAGTCAGGTAGTGAAAAAATTTTTTCTCGACTTAAACTAGGCTGGTTGAAAACTACAGTGAGGCGAATGAAAGAAATTATGTGCCCTGTGCGGAGTTGTACGAAAGATATTTGGCGAATGGTTGGCAGGCGAAAGAAAACTGCCCGGATTTGAAGCCAGTAGATGCGAGTGCATTTGGTCGTGTAATTAGAAAGATCTTCCCAAATGTCACGAAAACCAAACGAAGAACTGAACGAGGGAAGCCACCTACTCGTGTCTATCTTGGGCTAAAGAAGAATAATTATCCCCTTGTCTGCGATGTCGCGTCTTCTACTATTCATGGTGTCACTCTAGGAAAACAACAGAGACTGCTTACAGTCTATTTTCGGCAGCGAGAGCCGATGACAACACTGTAACGCAGGAATTGTCACGTAAACGAATTTCCGTGGAACCGACATCTAGGAGCTCTCTCTACTTCTGAACATGGTGAACTAAAAGTATTTTGAAAAAAGCAGTGCCTTTTCCGGTGAAGATCTACTAAGACGCTGTGGTTTGCCTCGAACATTAAATGTGACCAAGGCATGATGTCGCGAACTCGTGGCTTTTCCTCCAGAGCGCTTTGTATTCCATGCCCAGTGTTAACAAAGAGAGATGTGAGATCCACAGGTAGCTTAGCACTTCTCAATCGGCATATCGTGGTTTTTAATGGCAAAGTTGTTTTGATTTACAAAAATTAAAATTAAAACAATTTGGACTCCTGGTCATAAATATTAGTTGACCTTGTATGTTCTACGGCCGCGGTGACCTTGACCTCAGGTCACGGCTTAGTATTCAGCGTAAAAAGAGGGTTGTGTTTGAGATCTACATGTACATGTTTATAGCACTCGTGAATCACCTAACAGATTTAAATCGACATATCGTAATTTGGACTGGCTACGTTTTATGGCTTCACAAGCATTTAAATAGAAATCGGACTAAGAGTAGAGTGGAATAAAGAGCCATTTCATGTCAGATGATTTGGCGCGCGGTACAGTGAAAAAAAAAATGATTCGGATTTACTCCAGTACAAGAAAATTGCACGGAAAAGTCGGCCCAATCTAGTTAATCCAAGGAAAAATGGAATAAAACGGGTTTTGTGTGAAAGAGCGAACGATTTATCGCTTGTAATGAATGTATTTGTGAATGTTTAATCTTTTTTCAAGGCCCCGTGGAACCACCGGCCACTTTTAAACGATCAACATTTTCATCCGTCATCCTCGGCAGTTGAAGTCACTAAAGCAAGAAGCTGAATGAAAATGTTTGAGTTAAAAATTCTACACTAAATGTGTATTGCAAAAAAGAAGCTTTGATGGTTTAGCGGGTTTCATCCATCATGACGTGCACATTGTATGAAAATGTTTGATCATTGGGAAAGCCGACAGACCGGCTTAAGATTCCTCCTTAACTTCAACTGTTTCAATGATCTGTTTTCAGAGCCCATATTCAGCCGGATAATTTGTGATCAATTTAACTTTAGATATTGTGCTTCAATGACATAACGAAATTAATTCAAAATGGCCGCCACAAAACACAAAACACAAAACACGCGCGATAAAGGTAGGTTCATCTTTTATTCATGCTCTAAACGGATGTGAGGGCTCCCTGTGAAAGAGCTGTACGTTTCGGAGTTATCATGCCTCGTTCAAGGAATATATCGACCGCTTTCCTCGTGTTAACACTATGTTTGATACAGCTGTGCCTTCTACAGGTTTCAGTGGGGAAAAGTCAGCCTGTTGGTGAGTTAGATTGAAGATAACATACGCTCAAATGTGTTGTATGTCTTCAAAGGAATTCAATATCAATTGATCACGAAGGTTCGATCTGTTCGCTTAGGTATAAGGCTTTTTTGTGACAAACGGACGGGTTTGGACACATAACAACTTAGATTTTGTAGCCTTAAATTACACCGTGTTGTTTGTGATGGTTTTGTACTAGGTGGAACGAACGGAACATGTCGCAAAGAAATCCCAAACGGATAATTTAAGCTTACATCAGTGCCACAGAGAAATCTCTTACGCAGTATCATGCGATCGTTGTTTAGTTTCGACGTCACACACACGCTTTCAATTTCGTTTCATCTGAGACCTTTCGCTGGTGAAGTTTTTCTGATAGCCGTTGGCAAAATTTCGAATAACTTAACTTAACTATCCGTACGGTAAGCCAGTTTAATGACGATGTTTGGACTTATAGAACACCTACTTGAAATATGTGTATATTGTACATGTACGTGATGATATTGTGGTGGCAGTTGTTCAATAGAGATACAGAAGTACAAATAAAGTCGTCTATAACCCGTGCAAGTTTATATAACAGTAACACGATTTTTGTTTAATTGTAATTTTTTAACCGATATAATTTGTGTGTTCATGTACTGTATCTGTGAGAATTAACAGATCCGATGTGTCAGTTACTTATTATTTCTTGCCTTGACCAGTCTGATTGAGTCTTTAGTGACTTATCAACTGAGATATTGGTTGGATAACAAATATTGTTGCAAACTGTGTTGCCCAATGTATTCGTGTAAGCCATGGACAAGAGCCAGTGAGCATACACAGCGTTTCGGTAAAATGGTCCACTTTTTTATTTGGATATTGTACACAACAAAAACTGCTTTTTTCAGCCATCACTTGGAAGTTGGCATGTTGAGCCCATCTTGGTGCAACACCAGTGGTGTTACTTTCGGTTTTCATGGTGTGCTAAAAATAAAGAATGAACATACTCTACGAGAAGAGACTTGTTGTGTATGCCCATGATTCTCATAGCACCAAGTTAGCAAATGGCAGTAAGCCTTACACATGATCTACAAGGAGACCTGATTTGAGGGCAACACTTTGATCCTCAAATAGATCAAAGTGTTCATAGGTTTTTGAGGTCTGTTACAACAACTTTCACTCATAACAAAGCATCCTCTCCATGTGACGCAAGACCTCAACATAAATCTTGCAGTTCATGCTTAAATAAACTTGGCTATTTATAATTAGTAAGGTTAGTTGACATGCTTATTGTGTTCCCACCAGATATATTCAAAACTTGTGTATTTAAAACTCTCTAAAGTCAAGAGATGAATTTGAGAATCAAAACTTCAGTTACATGTAATCACTTTGAGGAAAAACAGTGAATATATTCATTTCCTGTAGGGCAACGTAAGGTGAGATTCTAAGTAGCATTTTCATTGGCAGTTTGTAAGGAGGACCACCGACGCTTTTTACTATTTGTAAACAAACTGTTACAAAAATATTTAATAGAGAACAGTTCTACAGTACAATAGTTCTGGACTGAAAATTGCACCATGGGCAACACATTTTACACTTAAGTTAAGTGTTCGCCAGTACAGATGCCAGTTGTGTCTTGATTGTGTTCGAACCATGTACAGCTGTATTCAAGGCCCTCAAGGTAAAGACATATGTACTGAGCCATTCTTATCTGTCAGACTCATTTAAGAGAATACTTTTGGAATTTGTTGGCTTGCATCAAGGTCTACCATGTGTATATTCTGTCAAATCTGAGCAAAAATTGAAAAACTTAAGTTTATGATCACAACAATATGGTTCAAGTGAAAACAAAAGAGGTTGAATCCTGACGTGTATTTACAACCAATGGTATATCAGAAAACTATAGTTGAACTCGGCTCTAGGGTTCAGACACTGTTTGACTGCAAACGGATGATTTTGTCAACCAAAACATATATTTTGCAACAAAAATAATAATAATTTTTCTCTACAGACTAAAGTGCAGACTGAGAGTAAAATGCAGACTACAGAGTTTTGACTTTTTAACTGAATGATGTTACCATTTCCACCATTGAGACCTAACAGTAAACAGGCTAACTGGAGCATTATTTAGGCTAACCTGAGTGATATCCAGGCTAACTGGAGTGATATTCAGTCTAACTGGAGCGTGATTCAGCCTGACCGGAGTGCAGCCTTTCACTACAATTAGCCTGAATAATCATGTTTAAGATCAGCGCCTGATACTATTATTATAAAACGATATATACTTATGACGTCTGTAGTCTGCAGTCTGCATTTTACCCAGGTCTGCAGTTCACAGTATGCGTTTTACACTGACGATTTTCAATTTGATTGCCAGCATAGTGGAAGTGAAACCTGAACATATCTTTGTACATTACTAAATTACATAGCCCATCAAAGAATATTCGATTGTACAGTCATTCCCATAGCCCTTTCATAAAATAACCACAGAATCATTAAAATATATAGAACACCTAAACTGTTGGAATCTTGTAAGCAGTGCCAGGGGTGGCGAATGGTAAATGCGAGACTTTGTGAGACGACGAGATTAGCGTTTTTCTTTGCGCGCCCGAAACATTTCAATTTCTTCAATTGCGAGACCGCGACTTTAAAGTGTTTGAAATGCGAACTCAAGACGTTCAGGTTCTAAGATGTTGTGATGTCATTTAACTTTACTAAAAAAGAAAATAAACAAATCAGTACTTCACGACTTTCTTCCTTACTTACTTAATCCTCTTCGTTCCTAAGTGGAACATAGGTCCTCAACTAGCGCGCGCCACCTAACCCTATTTTGTGCAGTGCCTTTTGCCTCATTCCACGTAACATGCTTCGCCGCCAACTCTGCCATTCTCGTGCGCCTCCAGCTGTTTTGGGGTCTCCCTCTCTTTCGCTTCCCCTGTGGGTTCCACTCTAGTGCCCTCTTGACTACGTGTCCATCTGGTTTCCTCAGTGTGTGGCCGATCCAGCCCCAAGCTCTCTGTCTTATCTCTTCCTCTATCGGTCGTTGCCCTGTTTGACTCCAAAGGTCCTTGTTGCTGATTTTTCTAGGCCACCAAATCTGCAAGATGTTCCTCAGGCTCTTATTGATAAACACTTGCAACTTCTGCTCCAATCCCTTGGTCAGCCTCCAAGTTTCAGAACCATTCGCGACTTTCTTAGCCTTGAACAAAAATCGAGACTGCAAGACAGCTTTGTGAGAAAAATCAAGACTGCGAGACACACATAACAGCTAAAAAACAAGACTGCGAGACCTGTGAAATTTGGCAAAAATGTTGCGAGACTAATGGTTTTTGAAGGACCATTCGCCACCCCTAGTGCCATCAGTACAGAGTAAATGATGCATTGCATAAATTAGTATCTTTAGAACATAAAGGAAAAAGAGTCTACTCCCATATGCAATGTACTTAAATGTTGGAACAAATTTGTTTGGTGACCGGTCTCAAAATAAATCCTCTATTTCAGTTATACAAGAAATGAGATAATTGCTGTTACAGACCATTTAAACACTAGCAAAGAGGGTTTGGGATATTTTTAACGAGAGAAAACTGTTTTCACAAACCAATGTGCTGGGCTGACACGACTGGCGGCCATTGAAACACTCAAGTGCAAACAATCCAAATAACTTTCATTACTTCGTTTCATTACAGGTATGATAATTTTGATAACGACGAAAAGCGACGAGTGGCATTGATGAAAATGGAAGTCTTCCATTATATTTTGTAAATACGTGAATCAAGTGCAAATTTATTTGGAAAGGACCAGTGGAAAATTGAGGTGTTTACTGTTTGCCTCAACTAATATCAAAATTAGCAAACATTTCCATTTATCATGGTCAATCTTTTCAGGGTGTTTAGATCACCGAACCACCCGGCCCAGGGGATTGTAATTATTTGCTAAAATAATTTGAGTCGCTAGTTTAACCAAAGATGATCCCAAGGTTAGTGAAACCACCAGAATTTTAAATTTTTACTCATCCCTATTTATAGCTGTGTCAAATTAACCATCGCTTTGCTCGAGTAACTGTATGCTTCAGCGGAATTCTTGTTTTCCAAAATGATAATCCCACAAACTTAATACTGGATATGGTCCTTGATACAAAATTTAGACTTTCATTAATATATAAAGACAGAAGGTGTATCTTAGGACGAAGCAAAAACCAAAACTATGCAGTATTTAATGTTCCGTGACCAATGCAATACATCCATGCTCTGTGGTTTCTGTGGTTGAAGATCTCACTCGTGAATGGTTATTACACAATAAACATTCCAGACATATTTTAGGCTTTCACGGTTTTGTGAGTTTGACTGTAATAAGTATTTCTTTGTAAAATAGCGTTTCCTGTGTTTTACAAATACATAATTGGGAAACTTTGCTTGAACCCCTAACAGGTAAGCTGTTTGTGGTATTTCTGTGTTATGTAGTTTTGACTTGCAGGAGTCACAACCAGAAAGTGGAACATAAAAGATTTTGTTTACTCACATCACTCCTCTCCTCTTGCAAAGCAAGCTTAAAATGTATAGGGCTGTTTGTACTTCAAGCAACACCATTTACTTAAATCTGTTTGGTCTTCAATTTTCAGGGTAGTTAATTTTTCAGACATTCTAAGGCGTCACCCACTATATTTAGTATATCCATATGAAGTGGGAGAAGTTGTGTTCTTGCTAAAAAAAAAAATTTGGCTCCCTCTTTCTGAATTTTCTGTATCTACCTCTAGGTTTGATCATTGACAAAAGAGCATGCATTTTAAATGTAATGGAAATTTTGATCATGTAACAAAAAACTGTCTCCTCTGCTTGATGACATTCTTATTCCTTGCCACCTTCTTAAGCAGAAAGACAGCATTTTAATTAATCATTATATCCTTTATTGGTTATACTCAGTTCCTAATCTCTACCATATCTCCCCCCAAAATATCAAAAGTTAATAGTATACCCTTGTGTAAAGTTGGAGATTTTTGTCTCTTACTTCAAGATACAATTAGATCTCTTCACTCCTGCTGGAATGGTTTGCACCATCTCCCAAAGTAAGCATCAGCAGGGTGCGAAGAAATGAAAACCAATTTTTTGGCCTATCCTCTCTGCAAGCTGTAATTATACCATACTTGCCTAAAAGTCATTCTCCCTAGCCCCCCAAAATTTCATCTCTCACAGTACTTGTGTAATTTGATTTCCTCAAAATATTTCTCAAGGAACTGCTAGGCTTTGTGCTATCAGACACAACTTTCTTTGCAAGCTAATAAGTTCAGAAGCTAAAAGTTATTTTTCTTGAGTCAAACAATTCCTTCATGTACATGTAGAAGGAGTTGCTGTTTTCCCTCGGCTGATAAGCCTTACAGGCAATACAGGTACTTAAATAATTAAGCTATTTAGTGAACTACTAGGTTCTAATTTGTTTGAAATAAAATCAATATTGAGACGTTAATGCTAAAATATTTTGACAAATATCTGAAGCTTGGGAAAATGCACAGCCTGTAGAGCTAAAACCTGGAAGTGTCTTCTTTATTTATCGCCTATAACGTCACAATGTTTTGAATTTATCCACTGAATGGTTAATTCGAATTAATTTTTTTATTGTGTGATAGTGCAAATGAAGAATACCAGCTCTAGAACTCTGTCTACTTTTTTTCCAAATTTAGCTAATTGAAAGTCATTTGCTTTTATGCTTATTTAAAGTTTTCATCAGCAATGTATATGCTCTCATGAAAAATCAGCGCATGCATCATGTTTATCAGTGCCATAGTTGCATCTTGTATCATTAATTGTTGAGTGCTGTTTGAGAAGGATCAAGAACCATTCATTTGATGTATTTCATGTGATCTAAAGAGTTCATGCGAGCCTTTTTTGTTGTCTTGCAGGTAGGATTGTCAAAGCTTAATCAGCAGTTCTGGAGTATGTAAATTTGGTATCTCTCTTACTTTTTATAATCGCAATCAACAAATGACACTGGAAGATCTTCCTTTCTTTGCTGAGGCGATGTCATCCACTATTGCAATAGGCCAATTACATGTAAGAAAATTATTTCAAATATTATCCTTGCAACCTTTTCATGAAATATATGATCTTGAACATGATGGCACTTTAGTCAGGACTGAAAAGAAAAAAGTAACACTTTTGCAGCATCTTCTCAATTGATGCTTATTGTCTTGGTCCAGCTAATTATAGACTTCCTGATCTTCCATTTAGGTCTTAAAACTGTTTGCATTCTTTAGACTTTATTGAATGTGCTGGTTAAAGAAAAAAACTCTACACAAATTGGGATGTCTAGTCATTTTGGCAAACATGCATATCTGGCATTATGCAATCCCAAGCTTCCGTTTTTAAAAAAAAACAGTCAGTAGATCTGATCTTGACTTTGCCTTTAGGTCATGAAGGTTATGCAGTCTTGGGTGATATTGATATAATTGTTTAATCTACATCTAGAATAAGGATATAGTTCAGAATCACTCTGTTGTAAATGCTGTGTCTTCAGGGTTAACATATGCCTTTTGAAGTGTCTTGCATCTAAGCGATGTAGCTAATTTGACATGTAAACAATAAAAACAGTCAGAGAATATATTTTTTTTTTAAATATTTTTTTTTTCCCAAGAGGGATTTTTGTACAATCACTCCATATATTTTTTTAAATCCGATTTCAAAAATGTTCGGTAACTTTTCACTGGAATTGAATATGGCAAAATTCAGACACATTCAGCTGGAACCTGAGTGACAAATTAAATTAGCAAAAAAATTGCATTGACCTGTAGCTTTCTAAAGGTGATTTGGATGCTCCCAATAGGGGGCCTGGATAATTGGACAGTTCATTTTATTTCAAAATTCTTGGTCTTGTTTGACAACCAGCTCTATAAGCTTTAATTTGATATAGGGGTTTAGGTATCTACAGTACAGTATAAAACAGAAGCATTACTTCTCTTGGATGCAAAACACCTCTAAAGGTATATGATAACCTTAAACCACGAACTTATTCCTTACTTCCATTTTTTCTGAAACAATTTATGATACAGCCACCTTCATAGCAGAGCTCCTGGCAGCTGCCACCAAGCGGAGCCCCATAACTATAGAAACAGAACCACATGCATGCATAGAAATAGAAAACCATACAACTCTTTTTTCATGGTCAACATGGCTAGTGGTGTGGATTGTGGTGCTTGCGGCCAACGATGCCAATGACGCGGAACATGGCGGCCATACTCCAGCTAATAGCAAGTCATGTAGCCTTGATTTAATCACACATAATTTATGATTTTGGACATCCATGTTATGGTCAATTGACAGCTGTCAAAACAAGGTATCCACTGACCAGTATCATGTGACAGTATCATGGGCTCAAGTTTAGAGCTCATCAAGGTGACATGTTTGTTTGAAAGTTGACCACTGACCAAGTACCAGTTTTTGATTAGATCATGGGCTCAAGCTAGGTTAACTTGTTAATCAGTTTTTCACTGCTTATGTTTTATGTAGTTTGAGATTATTGAAACTCAAAACAGAAGGCCAGACATTACAAACAGAAAACCTCAAAAACTCAAATCAAAATTTTTGCCTATCCTGTGTTAGCTTGATCGGGCTTTGAGCAAACCAGCCCAGGAGCTCCACTTTTAGGCTTGGCTAAATCTATATGTTACAATGTTTACAATTGACTCAGTGGTGGCGTGAATTTGTGCATGTATTTTATAGCATAATCATGCATTGCTATTTGCCTTTATGCTGTTCATCTATCAACATTTCAGTTTTTTTCATAAAATATGCTACCTAATACTAATACTAATACTACCTTTTGAAAATTACTGCAATTCTACATAGCCTTAGGACACTTCCCAAAAGTGACTGTAAAAAGATACAGTTAAAGGTATGACAGCTGTACAGTATTAAGAACAGCATACAGGAATATAATGAGGTCCATTCCCTACTGCAAAATTGCAACATTCACAATAACAAAATTCCTCTGACATAAATGGTAAAAATAACACTTTGTTAATGAATATTTATATGTAGGCTTCCAATAATAACTTTATAATTCAACTTCAATAATTGATGTGTTTTATTTTTTCCTACGCTAAGATTGTGGATTACAGAGACTGTTAACTACTGGGTGACTCCATTAATTATAAAATTTGACACTAAATTATGTCAAAAATTAATAAGTAAGCTATAAGTAAGTTATACTTGCCTTCACTACATGCAGACAATTGAACACACTCGGAGGGTGTGATGTATACATGTATGTCCATTTGGTCAGCTGAGCCATATGTTTAATAAACACATCAGTAACATTACAGCTAAATGGATAAAAAATATATCCTACATGCACCAAAGCTGAACACATGAACCCCCCAAAACTTGAAAAAATAGGGACCGTGTATCCCCAACCAAATGCAGAAGCACCAATGTAATCAAACTCAGTGCAGAGCTTTCTTTGCATGCAGGGTCACTGATTGATGCAGAAGAAATAGTTCATGTTCATGTACAAAAGGGGATATGGAGGTACTATTAGCAATTTACCAGGTTTCAGAAGAGTATGGATTTAGTATTTTGGTTAATTCTATTCCATACTTGCTGCATCAGCCTAGTGCAATACTAATCACCCACTGAACATTTCAACAACAACAAAACCGAGGAAAACTACATAAACATGATAGGCATATCCCTACATCTGAATCAAACGAAGGATGACAGAAATGCCCGGAGCGGGGGGTACTCCGTTATATGGGCTATATAGGTATGTGCAGCCCCAAAGGGTGTGGTTTTTCAGCCGTTTTGGTCAAATAGGGAATCGATTTTAGCTGATTTTGGCCATTTTTGGTCATAAATAGAGCATGGATTTTGCACTCTAGCCTTGATATGGGTATGTTTTTACGAAGAAGCTACTTTTCGTCATTGTCGAAAAGAAAATCAACAAAAGCCCTTCACAAATTATTCTTACGGTAATTTAACATTGGTCTGAACTAGGGAACTAATTGTAACGTAGGTCTGAAACAGGGTTTTGATTTAAGGGTCAGGTCATAAAGGGTAACCCGAAAACACTGACGCCCGGTCCGCGGACCCCCACTAGGGACCGGGTCCGTGGACTACCCATGGACCGGTCCACGGACTACCCCTACGGACCCCTCTACGGACCACCCCCCAAAATAGAATAAAATGAGAAAAAAAAATTTCACTAATGGGTTGTCTAATAGATAACTCATATCGGCGAAATTTCGAATGTTACACTGTGCAAATGAAATTAACACGCCCCCCTCCCCCCCCCCCCCCCAAAAAAAACAAAAATGCCTAAAAGCGTAAGGAGATGCCGACGGCAAAAAGAAGGAAAGTTTTTAACTTTCATTTGTGGCTCAATCGGGCTATGGGAGGTGTTTTTTTAGGTTCAAATAGGCGGTTTAAGCTTATTTGTATCTGTAATTCCGCTAAGCAAATTATGAAGCCTGTAACGACTTCACGAATCTACGCGAGAATAGGCTGTACAAAATGGCAGAGAGGAAAGAGCACAAATTTCGAGGCTTCCCGGAGGCTTCCCGGAGGCGTCCTGGAGGCTTCCCAGGCTTTCATATACTGTATGGCCACGGTAAAGAAAATGGCAATTTGTAATGATATATCTTGCGCCGGAGCCTGAACCCAAGAATGTTACATTTGCACACTGTAACGTTGGAAATTTTGCCGACACAAGTAATCTATTAGACAACCCTTAAGTGAAATATCTGTTTCTTATTTTCATTCTATTTTGGGAGGTGGTCTGTATAGGGGGTCCGTAGGGGTAGTCCGTGGACCGGTCCATAGGTAGTCCGCAGACCCGGTCCGTAGTGGGGGTCCGCGGACCGGGGGTCAGTGTTTTCGGGTTACCCGGTCATAAATAGGGTTTCGAATTTATGGTCAGGTCATAACTGGGGTGGGATTATCGCAGATTTCCGTCGTAAATAGGGTAAGGGTTTTGGGAAGCGGGCCGCACACCCCCGCCCAATTTTTCCAGGTGTTCCCCCTCCATCCTCCCGGCAGAAATGTTTCAGAAAATTCGTTTAAAATTGATTGTCATTCCAGTTAAAGCCAAGAAATGCATTTAGAAGGCGGAAAACGTCCAAAATCTCAAAGACTTACAGTGTTCAAGTTTAATAATTATTCGTACTGAAGCGTAATTTGAATATAATTTTGCCGACGACTTTGCAGTCCTTTTTCGGCCGTAGCTTTAGCAGTCTTTTACCAATAACCTTAGAAGAAATTCAGCCAAGCATTTCGCAAAACCCAACAAATTAAACAAACAAAATGAGGAAGGCTCCATAATTTGTAAACGCAGTATGCATGACAACAAACGAGCGTCAAAAGCTATCAAAGATAGCAAATCAATGCTTTTCCGTCTTCCAACGGTAAACAAGAAGAAATTATAGCAGTCTACGAAGCGGCTGTCCTTACTAACACAAAGAAAACTTCAAAACTCGTCTGGCAGTATTTACAAATACAGTTTTATTACTTTTAGACGTGAGGTTATCGGTATACGGCGAAAACCGACAGAGAACTAAGCTTATTTGTTTACAATGTGCAACTTTATATTCAACAAAGACTCTAGTCTTATTGTTTGAAATTTATCAAATGTCTCCCCGTATGGTTCCAAATCAGGTAATCAGGAAGACTTTAAAACTCCTATTGAAGATGGGTCTGCTAAATCTGCGAGCCAGCGAGCCATGCGAGCCACGGTGCGAGCCATGCGAGCCATGCGAGCCATGCGAGCCATGCGAGCCATGCGAGCCATGCGAGCCATGCGAGCCATGCGAGCCATGCGAGCCATGCGAGCCATGCGAGTATTTTTTTTTTCTTCGATCGGTCTGGGAGGTCGTCGATCATTTCACCAAGAAACATCTAGCGCCCGACTATCACTAAATTAAACTACCGCTACAAACCGTCCGCTCGCCATCTTGAAAGCGGAGATGACCCTGGGGACGAGTGTAAACGGTACAACCTCGCTCCTAGGGTACTCTCTCTTTCCCTGGGAAATTAATTTTAAATTTATCTACAAAAGTGCCTAAAATTGAAATATTCCCAGAAAAAGTCCTAATCTCGCTTCGGTTGCCAGAACTATTGTTAGTGCGTCAAATATGAAAAATGCTCTGAACATCTGAACATCGTGCTTGCGTCATAGTAATGGCTGCCCTGAGTTGGACGAATTTTTTTCCTTGTTTCATATTTTTGTTATGTGTAGAACGTAGAACGTAGTTTCTGTTTCTGAGATTTCAGCCGTGAATTTGATCGTTGGGTGAAAACTGTTTGCCGTTAGAAGGAAATCTCTTATTTTGTCTTAATTTGTGTTCCACATAGATATGACGTCATCGATAAATCTTCTCCAAAAGATGGGTTTCGTGTTGCTTTGTCTGAGTATTTCTGTTTCTATTTTGGCCATAAATATGTTAGCAAAAGCTACGGCCATTTTCGTTCTCATGTCTGTTCCATGAGTTTGGAGGTAATCTTTTCCACTGAATTGGAACGAGTTTTCTTGTAAAATCAGAGTGAGCATTTCTCTTAAATACCTAGGAATTGGAGGGTTCTCGTGATAAAACTCTTCGTATGCTTCGCATACTGTGGTAATACACTCTTCCTGTGGTATGTTTGTTTAGAGGCTGGTGACGTCTATTGAGACAAGAATGGTGTTCTTAGGCAGTTTAGTCTTCTCGATGAAGTTAAGAAAGTCTGCTGTATCTTTAAGATACGAGGCTTGTCTTTGTGCTATCGGCTGAAGAAGGTGGTCAGCAAAAGATGAGATTCTTTCTGTAGGGCCGTCACACCCTGATATAATAGGTCTACCGACAGGTGTCGGTTTGTGGGCGTAAGGGAGAGCCATTAGGCCGTCATTTCGTCTATGTGGCCTTCTTGAAGTAGTGATCGAATCAATCGATGAACTTTTTTGGCCGTGGTGTCAACCATAGGTTTGTCGAAGGGTCGGTATGTATATCATCAAGTTGGACTTCACTCTCGTCGAATTTATGTCTTCTGTTCATTATGACAGTTGTGGTACCCTTATCGGCTTTCCGTGCATTGTGAGGCATTTGTAGCGATTTGATTTTTTCAGCTTGGCTTCTGATTGGCCGATTCAAAAAACGTCTTGGTGACGGTTTGTGTAGTCGCTGCAAGAATTTAATACATGTATTGCGATCTTATTCATCTTGTTCCGTTGCTCTTGCTCTTGTTCTCATGCGAATATAAATGTAACATAAAAATTCTTAACATTTGTACTGTGGCTCGCATGGCTCGCCCCTTGGCTCGCATGGCTCGCTGGCTCGTAGCTTTATAAAACTCATTGACGATATAAGCTTAACTTATAAGCTTATCTCGCCGAAGCAACTAGATAATTTTTATGGAAAACGCGAAAGTTTTTATGTAACAAAGTCGTATGCCGCAACTTGGCAGACAATTTTTGAAGACTGGACTGAACTAATCTCTTCGATAGATCGACGAATCAACCACTTTTTCTCACTGTGCTTTTTCCTCTAAACACGCGAAACACATTTGATTTCTCTTGTTGATCACCTGATGAAGTCATGTGACTTCTTGCACGGCTACACATCTTGACGCGCGAAGTTCTGTAGTCTTCTGAATCAATTTTTCGGGTATTTCAGCTCTTTTCTATACCCCTCGTTTGCTCTGCCTTACAGCATTGCTCAGTATTATTTCATTTCCTCTCTAGCCCTGACTCGATCAAATTTACAGCATAGCTCAGTGCCATCACGCCTCCTTTCTAGCCCGGGCCCGCTCTTTCGCGATCTTCTTGGCCATTTCTTTGGCTGTTAATCCTTACTCTCTGCCATTCTCTTTCACGTTCTGCTTCAGTTAAACCCTATCTTGAAAACATTAGGTTAACCTCTCCGATCGTTTGTTGACATAACAAATAGAAATAAGTTTTTTTTTCTGATTTCTGAAAAATTCCGCTAAGAAAACCTAGCTTCTCCGCGAGGGTTACCGCGAGACGCCCCTCCCCCTTCCCCAGAGTCTGTACGGACGGACGGACGTTCGCTCGCTCGTACGCTGACGTCATAACCAAATTTTCACGGCTTGATGGGGTTACCAATTTTCTTTTCCGATGGTGCTTCGCTGGCACGCTTCGCGCGCTGAAGCTACGCGATAATCCATTCAACTGCGGCACCAGGCGGATCATGCTTTACAATTTCAACATCTTGTCCTCCGATCCCGAGGCACGCAGGATTTTCCCCGAATCTCCGCTGGTATCATATCGGCGTGAGCGAAACCTCGGTGATATCCTCGTACACTCCGCTGATGCCTCACCGTCTCCCACTGATGCCGGTTTATTGCCCTGCCGAAGGCCTCGATGTCAGACGTTCAAGCGCATAACTTTTCAGATTTTTCTGCAAGGCCTTAAGAGCGCACACAACATTCGTGACCACTTTACCTGTCAGTCTGAGAATGTTGTGTATTGCATTTCTTGTCGTCGCTGCAATTCTCTATACATCGTAGAGACTGGAAGGCGACCACGGGAACGTTTCAGTGAGCCCCTCCGCAGCATTCGGAAACGATCGCGAGAATTTCCCGTATTTCAACTCCGCCTCCCACTCTCTGGGTGACATCATGGTCTGCGGCTAGAAACAGTGCTCTGGCAGTAACATTAGCCGCAAGCAGCATGAAATGAAATTAATCTTAAAGCTTGGCGAGAAGGGGGGAGCGGTTAATTCATTGTGTTAAATCATAACTATAACAAAATCCTTGAATCTGATTGGTTTTTAGCATGCCCGTATTTTTTACCAAATTGGAACACGAACTGCTGAAATGTTAAATTAAACGCTGTGGTTAAATGACCGGCGGCCTGTCAAGGTTTTCAAATCACTATAAATGACCAGCAGTCTGATATTTTTCTCAAATTTTATAAGGAATCGAAAGACCACATCTAGTTCAAACTATCTTCTGACGATTGAGAACTGTCAGCGATCCAGAAGAGCTTTATATATCGCAATTCTAACGGTTGGTTTACCCTAGTCTCAGAGAAAAAGATCATGGTTTGTGAACGTGACTTGGCTCTTATTTAGGTCGACTACCGGTCACGGCTTTCAAATGATCGGCGGTCAGATACTTTCGACAAATTTAGGAAATTGAACGAAACGATTATGTCCAAATTATCATATGTCAAGTAAGAAGTACGAATCAACCTGGACAAAGTGAAATCACCAGACTTCTAACAACTGCTCATTGACAAAACTCACACTGGGGGACGCACTGGGGGCCACACTGGTCCCAAAAGATGGAGCGAAAACCTGCCTTTAAATGAAGATCACTGGGGAAAGATTTTTAAGTCTCTGAGAACAGTTTGCAAGGAAACAAAGCTAAGAGAATTTCAGTTTAAGTTTATTCATAGAATTGTAGCGACAAAGGGAGAACTATTCAAATATGGGATTAACCGGACGATGAATGTTGTTTCTGCGGTGGAAAGGACTCCATCAACGATACCCTCATTTACTGCTCCTTCACTAAGTAATTCATTTAAAAAGTAACACTTTGGTTCAATAAAACAAATAACGCTCAAATCTCTCCAACTACTGAGGAGCTGTTATTCGGCATTATCACTGGTTCGCCCGGAAATAGCGTCATAAAGAAATTAATTGCACAACACTATTCATGCGCTACTATATCTATAGTAAAAACAACAAGCCCATTTCTCTTCGCGATTTTATAGATGCGGTACAACAAAGATACATGTTTGAAAATTCCTCTAACTAAACAGGAACTAGAGAGCGCTCCTTCTTTAGTTGATAAAGTATTTCTCTCCTATTTCCTAAAAACAGGAATGTGCAAAATAAAGAAATTATTTTTCAGCACCACTTGTACCTATAGCAAGCAAAAAAAAAAAAAAAAAAAATAGTCACATAGTGTATAATAACTATTCAATGTATTTTAAATAATGCCTAGTGTAGGTAGCCATAGCACAAAAAAAAGAAAATGAAAAAGTTAATGTAAGGTTAGTTATGTAATGCACTGTAGCGTTATGTAATGTTAAGTACATGTAATATATTGCAATGTATTGTAAATTAAAGAAAGCTACTTTAACGTGTGAGAAATCGGTACAAAGTTTCTGATAGCATTTAAACTAAATCAGCCGTGTACAAAAAGTAAAGAATACCACTATCGTAGCTATAGTAGAATATCTCAACAAATATCCGCAAGTGACTTTTAATGTAATGGCGTGTAAGCGTTCATATCAAAGTCACGTTGAACAAAAGGTCAAGAAATTTGATCTGCGTCACGTGGGATAACTTAGACCTCTTTAAAATTATTCATTTTTTGAATTTTGCCTTCGTTTGTACAGTAAAACGCAGAAAAGCGAAAAAGGTCACATACAATAGCAAAGTTTAAGGTATTGAGCATCAATGAAATCCCATTTCGGGGGAATCAGAAAAATATCAAGGTCGGCCAATGCCGATTCTGGTTTGTTTTACAGAAAAAAAAATTCGAGCGATTTCTGGACTATCAGGGAGACTAAGTTCCAATGATTTCTCGTCACGTAAGGATGTTTTTCTAAAAGGCCCGCTATTTTCCAAAGCTACGTTAAATGTGACGCGTTTTGATACCAAATTTGTCGGAGTTTGAAGTATTTTGCTGTCGGCCTTATGGCAGGGAAGTTTGTAAAGTTCGGCTCAATAGCTGTCATTGTATCCTGCGCTTTGATTGTCCGTGTCGCAAAAGCTGCAGCTGGTCATGAGAGCAAGAATGAAGACGATTTCCGTGTAGGTAGCCTTGGTGATAAACCATTGTTCGTTGAGGAAATCAACAAGTAAGGCCCAAATATTTAATACCGTTGAATTTTCGATTGATTTCTTTCGGGGATCTCAAAAAAACAGTCATTTAAGTAATTTTATTTTTTATACCCACATGTTTACATTGTAGGTAAATAATTCACAGGCAAGTGAAAATAATTCTACATCAACTATTCATAGATATAGAAAAATCTCAAAGTTCCTGGGACAACATGGGCAAAATCCCAAGGAGGTTTGGGACCAATTTAAGCAAATGTTCAGGTTTCTATGGGATCCGTTTGATCTGTGAAATAAAATAAAATTAAAAAAATAATAATCAGAGAAATCCTGATTTCTCGGTATACGGAAGTCACGGAAAGCCCTTTCCAAGAAATACCGGCATCTCTATATGACTTTGGTAGAATTCTACTGGTATACTAATGCAAATGCTGTAATCTGATTGGCTGAGCCATTGTACACTAATAGCCATTAATATGCAGTGGCTTGGTGTGGTCGACAAAATTGCAACGTTTTCTCGTTTCTCCGAAGTTTTGAAAGAATATTTAGCAACAAATGGATAATCAAATTCCCGAGAAGACTAAAAGTAGGGCATTTACGGTTTCTTGAATTAAAAAAGCTCGAAATTTTTGAGAGAAACTGATAAGCGCCCGTGCACAACTGCAAATGTCAATTTGACAATTCAGTCCGAGCGAATTCTCTAAAGCCTGAAGTTTAATAGTAAGACCAGAAATAATTGGAATATGGCTATTTGAAGGAACTTTCAGTTAGAATTCTACTAAAACAATTAGATTATTCGCTCTCGATTTCTATGAGGCGATAGTTGATTCAAGCTGCAGCCTCATCACCTATCACCTCAGAAATCTCGAGCTCAGAATCTAATTGTTAAATAGAGGCCCTGTTAGGGGGTGTCTGAATAATCCATAATCCTGGGTAAATTTTGGAAACAATCCGTATCCCAGTTTTGCAAAATATAACAATAGAAGAAGAAAAAAGTAAAATTCTAAAACAATCTATTTTAGTAAGCCCTAGGTAACATTTTTGTGTCACGTTTCCTGGACACTTGTGTTAACAAAGACAATAGATTAAAAAAAAAAATTATCCTTAACGCGTACACTCACTACAAGCCTACGAAAACATTGCAGTACAATTTTCTCTTCGTGCCACCCACCATGAGTCAGGAAAGGCTTCAACAAAGGCGAAGCACTTAGGTTGCCACGAAGTAACTATTCAAAAATACCGTTTTGAAAGAATATTAGGGAATTTAGATCACGGCAACAAGCGAGAGGTTATCTAGATGTTCTGGTAAATTACGTTCTCCCAGAAGTGAAATTCGAAGGGACAAAGTCGGTTCTTTAACAAAGGGGAAAACGTTGAAGAAAATTGCATCTTTGGTCAGAAAATCAGGGGCGTAGCGTGCATTTTTCAATAAGTACGCGCACCAAACAGAAAGGTCATCAAGTTCTGAAGGGCGAACTGCCAGGAAGTTTTGGGAGCATCTCCTAGAAAATTCTTATTTTTAGGGTCCCGGAAATGTCATTGCCCATGTTTTCCAGGGAACAATTTCATAAACCAAAGCGCGGGAAAATGCTTTATAGTAATAATAACTTATGTTGTCTATATGCCAACCTTTGGGGAAATTGATAGTAGATTTAACAGGAGAAACTAGAGACTGTCAAACCCCGTGATTTAAATACTAAAGACCTTTTTTTGCCAATGAACATATCTGAGCGATTTCACAAAAACATGCCCGCTAGGTTTTCGCCTGGATTCGGGCAGGGCCCGAATCCAGGCTAAGCTGACGTCCTTAAACCTAGGGGGGCTCCGTCAAGGCCAGGCCGGGCACATGGCCCAGGCACTGGGCTATCTGCTGGTGGTTTGCTAGCGGCCAGCTGTCAAACGCAGGGGGAAGGGAGGGTGTCTTGTACTGACACCCCGAGCTAGCCACACTTTGAGTTTTCAGTGTTAAATAGCCTTGATATTAACTGTGTTTCTGGGAATTTTACTCAGTTGTTTAACCTTGTTTGAGGCTTCCGTGTTGACATGGCACCCTGCTGGAGTGGTCCACGCCACGTGCATGCGTGAGGGGCCAATCTCCTAGCCAGGGGGGTGGTCAGAGGACTTCTGGCTGGTGGGACTGTCTTTGAGTCAATGCGGGCATGTTTTTGCGAATTCGGACAGATATATATTTTCTGGATTTCCGGAGGTAAGGGGGTACGCGCTGCGTATATTGTCGCTATGTCCCTCGCAATACTACCCAGCGGAGTAAAGAACGTCCTATAAGCCTTTGTTGAAGGAGATCTGTAAAGAGGCTCTCATTAAGAGGAAAGTCGCTCAAAGACACACACGTGAGATCCAAACTCTAAAGAGCTATAAAGGCAAAGAAACTATTGGAGGGATCACTGGAGATAAATATTTGTCATTCTTTGTATGACTTTAATCTCTCTTTTATGTAAAAAAGCAATTTATGCAGTCATGACCGATAATAATCGTAATCTTAACATGCGGCACAAATAATCCGTAATCTTTAAATTTGGTGGCCAATAATCCGTCTCCCTTCTGCAAAAATCCCTAATAATCCACTGAATCCTAAAGCCCTAACAGGGCCTCACTCTATGCCACTTGATCCTCTTCTGTTTCTCGGAAAACGATCGTGTTACTCCTGTGTTAGGCCAACCATGATTGAATCACGCTGATGGGCGGCCTGGCTCAACACGATGGGGAAAAAGTGAAATTAGTCGTCATGCAGACATTTTACTTCTGGTCTGCCTTCAGCAGAGCTGGAACTCTCAGGACTTTTCGCCTCGTTGCAAGCCCCCAGCGGTGTTTCGACTTCTTGCTTTTATCAATTGATTTTGCAAGAGATATTATAAATCGAACGCACTTTACCTTAGCATTTTAGTCGTCAAATGTTTTTTTTTTTTCTGAGTTAGGAGTACAGGTCAGTACGATATGAGAGAAAGTACTTAGTTTTATGTTATTTGGCTCCCGCTTTGTAACTCAACCAACCCGGTACTCCCTTTAACCTGAATGAAATACACGGGGCGATAGTCTATAGGGACGAGATTTCACAAGTTCAGGAAAATGAAAGGGTAGGGAAACTGGCCTTTAGGTATTTAAAAGGGCCTTTAACTGGGACATTTCGAACAGACGCAGCTTACGGCTGTGAATGGGTTACCATTTTTCAATGAAGGCATTCGAAAGAGGTACCTTTTTCTGTCAAAATGATATGCAAAAGGTACGGGGTTGGATCTCGGGGCTCACTATCCCCGTCTAAAACTTTGTAGTGTCGGAATATAATACCGAAAGTACCTCGGAGGTTATCATGACCAAAACCAACAACTACTCAAAATGTGACAGTCACTGGGAGAAAATTAACAATTGTTATTGAAAAAAAAAAAAAAAAAAATCGGAAAAGGTCGTGTCAAAGTTACCCAATGTTATGCTCATATGTAGTTTCTTTAACTAGGTGGAGTTGAACCTATTAAAGAAAAACAAGTCTAGCGGCGAGATTTCGATTAAAGTGAAGTAACCTCGCGCGATGGCTCTCTGCCAGCTGTCTAAAATCTAAGATATATCAGGTCTTAATTTTTAGAGCGGTGTATAATTTATATTCAAATCGAAAGTAAACTCATCATTGGAACTAAACTTCACCCTGTTATACCCGACATGCGATCCGGATCGGGTCTGACTGTAATAAAAATCGAAAGTCAAGGCAAATCAAAAATACAGCATCTCACCAACTAGATTTGCTTGAAAAACGTCGTGTGAGGTGTGACCCAAAGGAGTTGATGGCCTCATGTCGAGTAACAGCATTATCTTTATTAGTCTTACTGCTAGTTTTACAATGATCATCAACTACACTACTTCACACGGCAGTTTAAGCAAAACATGTTGTTTAATCTTAATTTTTTCTCTGCTCGCTTAATACTACTACGAGTACTGTGGGCAACAGACAAAAAAGGCTATTCGAACACAACAGAGCTTGCGTTGTAAATATGATGTAATAAAACGTGCCTTAAATAGGAAACCATTGCGTATAGAAAAAGCCTTTAACTACGTTACTTACTTGGTACCGCACCTTATTACGTAACTTTTTAACTTAATAATATGTATATGGCTACGGACGAATGGCGTTTATAGTACACTGTGAAATTCATTGATATAACTCAAGGTGACAGCTATCTAATTTAGAAAACCTAAACTGTGCACATCAATCAATCAATCAGTCAATTAATCAATCATTTATTTTAACACGTTTCGTCGAGGAGCTAAGAACTTGTTCAAAACACGAACGTGTATAAATGAGAACTAAGTAATTACAGCTAATAATATTATTCTATTCTAGCTAATAATATTATTCTATTTTAAAACAACTTAATAGATATAGAAAAATTAGCAATAAATGCATAATACATGATTTGCTAAGGCCTACAAAAAAAATCTTAATTGTTGGTAATCTCTTATTCTTACGTACTAGTCGGCCTTCACGCATGCAAACTTTACTTTACATATCTAACTCACAGCTACAGTTTAATATTAAGCTCGGCCATTATAGAGCGCTTTCATTGTCACGCAATAGAAAATAAACTCAAAACCTATTCAGTGGATAAGGTCAAGAAATTGTGATATCACAGACGATAAATAAAGAAGACAGTTCTCCAAGTTTAAGGTGTGTGCGTTGTCTTGAAGTTGAGATATTCGTCGAAATGTTCCGCGCAAATGTACAGAGCCTAGTATGGGGCCGCCATGTTGGTGTTCCTCTGTGGTACACCAACATGGCGGCCTGAAAATCCGTGTTAACATCTGGAACTTACGCTGGTTATCTGGGACAATGATTATCTGCACTGAACAAATAAAAATTTAACTAAGCACTTTTCCAAATACGACAAAGTCTTAAATAGCTAAAAATCACGAGATAAATACATATTTTTAGACAAACGCGATCGTAGCTTTATGTCACGCACCCCCATAACTTCGAAATTCAAAATGCGCTGGTTTCCAAACGAAGGGCGCTATTGAGCTGAAAAGTTGTAAACAGATATAACTTTAGTGGCTCTTTAGTTTTGAATTTAACAATTTGATGACGTCACGTGAAAACGCTCTATAAGCAGGGCTAAAATACTACAAAGTACGCCAATTTCTGAATTCCATGAAAATCTGTAATGAGCTTACGTATCTACGATGCTACAGGCACATGTAAGTTATTGTTTTGAGAATCACACTAAAATATTGACTTGGAGTGCATCTCTGATATGGCAATCTAAAAAAGAAAAAGAAAATTAGAGGAATTAAAACTAAAAATTAGAAAGAGCTGCTCCCGGTTGTTCCAAGGGTGGTTACCGCCATCCGCCTGATATTTCGCTATTAGCGGATAGCGTAGTACGCTTGGCTAACGTTTATCCACTGGATAGTGGTTTATCCACCGAATAGCGTTATCCAGTCTTTGAGCAAATGGCCCTTGATTTGATAAAAGGGAGCTTTAGATTTGAGTACGAGTACAAGATGGAGTACGAGATGGAGTACGAGATGGAGTACGAGATGGAGTAAGAGAACGACGTTTCAATTCTAGTTTTGCAGGCTCCACATGATCAAGTCACATACCCATCTCTCTCCATGAGCTACCCTCTATTCCTAAACCCAACATGTTTTGAAATTCGAAAATCGTGCTCGTACTCAAACTTGTACCCGTAGTCCAATCTAAAGGTCCTTAATATTGATGGCATTCACTTGCATCAATAACAATAAAGATATCGTTTCTTGACTAATACTTAATATCGTCGGTCACAAATTACTCCTTAATTTCGACGCGCGAAGTTTCAGCGTTAATTTGTAATTACCATTATCCTTGTCACAGGGGGAGATGGGAGAAAACAAGGATCGAAATTTAAAGTGGTTGGGAAGTCTACAGGAGGCGGGAAAACGGTTGATTGAAAGTGGATGACAATTTTAGAGAAAAAAACTTACACAGGTGCATACACCATAGGTAATTGTAACAGTATGTTACAATAATTATGTGTTTGGGGGATAAAGTGTGTTCTGGGAGCTTCTAATTTTCACATGTCCTCTTGAATTTGCAACGCTTTTTCTTGCATCCTTAGCTGACCTTAGCGGGTAACATGATTTTTTGTCAATTGGCATTACTTGGGCAAGTAATTTAAAAGGTGTGCCACAGAGAGGGAGCAGAGAGAAGCAAACAGATTGAGTTGAAACATATCTTTTTCCTCGTGACCTCTTTTCCTGTATATTTCTTTCTCTAGGAAGAAACTGCATTCTCAAAGTACGCACCTTATAAAACTCTGCTTCTGATTTGGTCTAGGATCCTCCTGGCTAGTTCCAGGGCGTTGCGGGCCATTTCCTGAGAATAAACGTCGTTTGGAATCTGAGGAGACCACACTTGGTCTGGGTAGCGCATGCGCGTTGAATCGCCCAAATGATTCTCAAGTTGGCTTGATAGCCTCGTCAACTGAGAATCATGCAGGATCAGTGAGTTTTGGACTAAGTTGTGAATATTGGTCTTGTGAGCATCTACAGAATATTGGGCAGCCTTCAGTGCTTTCTCCGCAGCCTGCAAAAGGAACAGCCGTTCTAGTTAATTAAGAATTCCATTGAAAATAGTTCGTCCTCGGTCCTTGGCGAGACGAATTGGAAAGAGCCAACTGTAAATAATATCAGGCTTGTTACCATCGTATTATTTAGTTCGTAACACATGCTAGCGAAGAAAGTAAAATCTTCGACTGATCGGTCGAACACTGTATCCCTGAGCTGTAAGACTGACTCGAGTGGGTGCTGGGAAAAATAATTAGGTTCGACTGTGACAAGCCCTCTGCGAAAAGGTAAGATCATTCTAATGATTGTTAAATGTAACAGTCATTCGTTTCAAACAAAATCTTTAAAATAACTGAGCCTAGACTCAGGTCTAGCTGAGATGAACGTTTGCATGCTGGTACGTTTGGGGGTAAAAGAACGTTTACAGTTTTTGTTTTTGGTAAGAGAGATGTAAATTATGCAATGCGCGAGATCCCCTTTTTGAAGGGCAATTGCTGTTACTTTGAGTAATTTAGACAGGAATCTTCTTTATTTTCCCTTTACACCCAAAAACGAAGTAATGATTTCATCACCGAAAACTGATTTCATTCCTCGTCTTGAATTAATTGTTATAAGTATAATATTGCATGTGATATTCTTACCTGGTGACATTTAAAGCATGCCCACTCGTAGGATGGTCTCACAGTAGCAATATCGTTATCAACAGCTGCCAGATCTGCTTCGGCTTGTCGAAACCAGCGTTGTGCCTCTCGTGGTTGGGGATTCGTGGTACAGAAGCTTGGAGGCACGTACCATGAACGTGTTCTGTAACCACTTGATCCATAGTGGTGGAAGAAGCTGTCTCGGTACTCTTTGCGCTGCGAGCTATACTGCCTTGCACGCGTTCCCCAGAAACCATAGAAAGCACCATAGGATCTCCTGTGGGACCGGCTATCCGAGCTCCAGCTTTCACTTCTGCGCGATTCACCTCTTTCCAATCGTTCGATTTCACTCTTTATGTGCTGAAATACTTCCGTACAGAACACCTCGTTTCCAGGGTTCTTGTCGGGATGCCACCGAAGAAATAGTCGCTTGACAATTTGTCTTCTTCGATCTTCTGGTAGCCTCCAAGCTTCTTCAAGCGTTTTTGTAATTTCATCAAGAATCTGCTGCTTATCCGTCGGGGGATGTGAACTTCCTTGGTTTGACAGGACTATCTCAGATGACGTTATTTCTAGAACGCGGTGAAATTTGTACAAGTCGGTTGCATTGACAATCTTCCGTTCCTTATCATGCCCAATGTTGATCTTGTAAGACTTCGAAAAAAGGCTTTCACTGTCACTTGGTACTTCCTCAATTATCACAGCATAGATGAATGTGGCATCTCCTTCCTGCATTTCAAGACTCGGATCATCTAGCTCGAATCCGACGTATTCTCCGGGCGTAAACGCTTCGAAAGCCGGGTTTAGAAGGTTATGCATTTTTATAGGAATGTAACTTCCTGGAGGCGGGAAGACGTCTCCTTTGTCTGTATCGTACGAGTCGTCTTGACGAATCTTCATCTTATCCAGTAACGAACATATCTTGTCAGGTTGGCTGAGCAGCATTGCGGAAATGTAATGAGTTGTGTTTCGCAGCAGTCTTTTGCACGCGTCATCAATCACTTCTGTTAAAGTTAGAGCTATAGTAGAGATGGTTTCTTCTGCGTCTTCGACGGCATTGACATATACCCTCCAAATTTCTTGACCGGATTCCAAAACCTTCTCCAAAAAGTATGGCACTTCAAGTTCACTCCCTCGAATCACTTCCCCACTATGAACCAAATGAGTGACAATTTTACTCATACCAAGGAATTCGATACCTTGTAAACTGCTCTTCACGGTTGCGACCACAGTTTCATCAAGACCACAATCTTGATTGGCGTGACGGATAAGCCTGACAATTCCGCGGTAGAATTGTTCTGAGTGCAGCTGTTCCCGCAATGAACTAGCAGCACCAACATCAAAACGCTCGCTAGTGTCTTCGGATTCTGCGAATTTCTCTTTGATTACGCAAGACATCATCTGTGGCCGTACACCTGTGGGAAGTAGCATGATTAGGTCCTGGTAATTGGCATTAGCTTTGCAGATAACATTGGCTCTCTTCAGGTCCACAACAAAAGGCAGGTTGACGTCTTGAATACGACCATGGTAGTGAGGAGCGTCATCAAAGATAACCTCAGTTGCCCTCATCAACATGACAGGTGGTACAGTGTCATCCAAACTACTACTAAAGGGATGTGTAGCTGGAAGGTACAAAGTAGATATATCATGCTCCACGTCGGGACTGTCCTGCATCGTCTCAAGAAGACCTTTCATGGCTCTTAAGGCAGTCTCGACTTCAATTGGATGTAGTACGTTTGCGTCACATCGCCCATGTAACATGTCAAGAACCATAGCAAAGTGCGAAGGTGTGACCGATGGGGAGCATCCCAGGTATTCAAAGAGCGACTTGAACTTACTAATTTCTGCAGGCATTCCGTAAAGAAACGGCTGGATCTCACTTTTCTTGTACAATTCAAGGACGACTTGTTTGGGATAAACAAAACGCGCACCTTCTTCCACCAAAACGCAAGGTGCATGCTGAAGGTGATCTCTTGCAACAGTGTTTGAGATGGCCCTCTCTTGAAGAAACTGATAGATATTCGACATCACTGACGTTCTTGTTACAAGCTGATCATGACTATGTGCCACGTCGTTTTCTTTCTCCAATTGAAAAGAAACATTTTGGCAGTGAAACGTTACTAGGTCCACGGTTGGCTCAACAAGAACCTGGAGATTGGCAAGAATGGCGTTGCAGTAATCACCCGTACTTCGCCAACCAGGAGCCCTCTTCTGGTACAGACATTTCCTAGGATTAGCCCAGTAAGGAAGGAGAGCTGCTGTCGTCCAAGCTATCTTGGAGTGTTCAGCTAACAAAGAGCCTTTGAATGCAATGTATGGAGTATTACCATCTCTTCCTTCACCGAACTGACGATAGATATCTCGAAGTTCTTTCCCCACAGTCTCTGCAACTACGAAGCGGACATTGCAAATAGCATGTAAAAGGCCTTCATCCACAACCCCTTCTCGGCTAAAAAGATGCATGACTAATACTTCGGACTTTTTGTCGGTTGTCGCAGTCCGATGTATTGCACCCTCGCGTGCAACTTCGGTAGCAAACGTCTTGAAATGGTCAGCGGAAACTTTGCAGATCAGCCCAATGCTTCTCAAAAACTGCAACCATTCTTGTGTGTTGTAAGGCTCTGGTGGAAACTTGTCCTCAGGGAGCATTATACTAAAGACTCCATTGTGGGGATCGTAGCAAGACGAAGCTTTCTTCAGAGTCCCATCCTTAGAGGTAATTACTGCTGTATTTCTCAAACAATCCAGTAGCTTCTGCGTGTCGATTGTTCCTTTTGGCAAAATAGAGGCCCGGATGTGCTGCAGCTGAGCTAGCCTTGCGTCTTTACTAAGAATGCCGAAGTGTGGTAAAATGAAATGACAGTATACGTCAATTGACGAAACGCATTGAAAAGCCAGAAACTGGAACAGCGAAGACAGACTTGACCGTGTTTCCAGAAATATCACATTCAGTCGACGTCCAAACTCGTCCATTTCTTTACGTGGAATATCGCTAGGAAGGACGCAGACGCTTTCTTTGTCTAGACTGATAAGACCCCCATGTGTTGCTTGATAGAATGGAAGCCTTCTTAGCGTATTCTTGTCACGTTCATGTAGACTTTCAACGTTGTTGCTGAAATACTGCAAAATGGTGCAGCATTCCCTAGGATTCAATTTTCCTTCAAGTGCTTGTGGATTTATGGACATCTTCTGCTCTAAACATCTCAGAATAGATGTTGGCGTCTTAAGTGATGCTACGAGCGTACGTGGAAGTGCGCATAGATCTCTTGATAACACAACATAGTTCACCTCAGGCAGACCGAGCTTTCTCAAAGCTTCGACAACTACCGCATTAGAGGCATCGCGACTTGTAAAATCAAGGACAGACTCTGCTAGCCTTAGAGGCACCAGAAAGTGTTCGGCTATCACAGCAGAGGTACTGCTATCGTGTGACCGTGGTTTTCGGATCGTCTCCGTGCAAGGAAGGATACTCCAGTTTGAAAGTGGTTCGAGTATTGCATGAATTCTTCTCATCCTCTCTTTGTCACATAGCTTTGCCTCCTTTAGAACATCCCCTGTCGCTTCATCCAGGAAAGCCCAAACACTGTACACCCAACGACGATTTGGCTCAGACTGCTGTGTCGGACACCAGGAAATGTAGCCGTCGTTACAGAAATACTCCTGTGGTGGCAGTGTTCCATTCAAGTTACTCGCAAATTCTTGCACTCCAAAATGCTTGAACACAGGTGACAGCCGACTTGATACATCGCCAAAGATTTGTACTCGTAAATGATCATTGACAAACATCTCGGCGCAATGTGGCAGGATGCCATAATGACGAGAGAGGAACTTAGGATGACAACTGCTGAATTCCTGTAAACGATTGTCTTGTGTTAGAAGCAGAGGAAGGCCGGATAGGTTTGCTAGGAAGTGTTCATAATCCTTGCAGTACTTAAGCACGAGTGTGACCCCATCAACGGTCTTAAATGGCGTCTCTCCAACATCAACAGGAGTCGAAGTCATCAAGCAAAGGTGGTCTTCCTTGTTGACTGTCTTGTAGAACTCCATTACAGAAGAAGGCGAAACACAGCATGAATTCACACCTGAATTGCGCAATGCTTCATAAACTGACAAGGAGAACGTCAGTAGGTTAAAACCAGTTTGCAGAAGAATTTCTTCAAAACGCTTTTTCTGCTCAATTTTTCTTGTCACCTCTTCTTGAAACTCGATTTCAGAACGGAAACGTGCACCTCTTTGTGGCCAGGTAAAACAATCACTTTTTCCAAGATTGTTGAAGAATGCTTTGGCTTTTCCCTCACCTGTTGGAGGAAGCCACGTTAGCTGAACAGCAGGAGTGGTACCTTTTGATGGAATACTTCGCAACACTGGAAGCAGTCTCAATCTCGTCTTGTCCATTCCCTGATACACGGACGCTACCAAGGTTGTCCAATATGCATTGCCTGGGAGAAACAACGGGAACAGCTTCTCGTATTCTTGAATCTTTCTCCCCAAAACATCTTTACTGCCGTTAAGCAGAACTTGTTCAACGTTGTGTTCAACTGGCAAATGGAGGTGACTCTTCACCTCATCCAAAAGAGTCAAATAGGATGAGGCTATCACATCTGTCAGCAAAGCGTTGTTCCAGTCACTCCGATAGCCAGTAGTTTCGTCCTTCCACAGATTTCGTCTAGCTTCGTGGTCCAGAGCAAAGTGACCATTTACATGGACTGGAAGGTTGGTTTCTAAAGGAAGTGGAAGAAAACAGTAAACTTTTTTTCGACTACTCCCTGATTTCCTTTGATTGGATTTCTTCTCCAAAAGGCAAGCGACACCACCTCGGGGAAGCATCCCCAGATCACCTCGTTTGTAAGCATCCAGGATACTTCTTTGCACTTCGCTTTCAAACCCAACTTGCCTGACAATGAGCCACTTTTCTTCGTTGCAAAGACTGTCTCGTAACTTCAGAACATACGAACACTTTTTCACTTCAACGTCTCCAGAGAGGAGGAGCTCTCTCTGGTTACCTTTCTTTGTAATCTGTTTCACGTAGGTGATAAACTGTTGCCTCTTGGCTGCATCCTCTTCTGACATTTCTGCTTCAACGAAATAAGAGTTCACAACCTTATTACTTGCTTTGTCGATTTCACACAACGTGATCTTCCTGACGTTATTCACAAAAAGTAGAACTTCAAAAAGCTCTCCTTTCAGTGCTTCCATCATGCCATCCAATGTTGTAAGCGTTACTGGAGATGTAGATAACTTGGAATCATTTGCCATCTCTTGGGTTCTCAATGGGAAACGGAACATTGTTGAATTTTGCATCGGGAACTTATCTTCAATATAGCAAGAAAAAACGTCTGGAAACATGCGTTTTAACTTCGCTGTTCCTTTGTACATCATTCCTGGAAAAGCAGCAGTTGCCCCGGGCACGTACTTGTAGTGTGGATCTAACGCACACAAAACATCTCCAATCTCTTTGCCACTGGAGGCAAATGTCGGCACATCAGTCAAATGATACACCGCATTGAACCCGACACCATACTGCCCGGTCTTGTTTGGATCGTCCCCTTTACTTCCTTCGCCAAGGTTCTGTATGCCCACAATATCAGCTTCAGTGAAAGGCTTGTTGTTATAGACACACAATGCAGGACCCTGCAGTGGTTTCCATGAGTCTCCAAACACTTTCTCATCTCGGTGCTTTCGAGGGTCTTTAATAAAGCAAATCTCTGTTGCTTGAGCATCATCAGCATTCTGGAGAAGTTCTTTCAATATTTCTTTCTCGCATGGGTAAGCTGTCAGAATGCGCTTTAAACGATTTGTGAGTTTTTCGTTTTGTCCAAAGGGAATACCAAACGAAAAAGGTCTTAGTGCTTCTTCACGGCGTGTTTTGACACCGAGTCGTTTGTTCGTTTCAGGCGGAAGCAGATCACTCACAAAATGAACCCCAATTTCGTCAGGCATCCAAGGGCAGTCTCTCATACAAAGCTCGCCAACGGATTGCATCATTCCTTTGGAATCAGGAAGACAAAACAAATCCCCATTTTCATGAATGTTGTTGCCGTCGTCCTTAGAGTCTGTCATGCAGTTGCCCAATTGAACGGCCACATTGACTGCCACTTGGAGATTCTTCTCATCGAGTTCAGCATCTCCAAACTTCTGCTTTATTAGATTCAAACAAAAGATTAAATCTTCTTCTTCAAAAGCATCTTTCGCACCAGCTGTTTTCATCAAACCATGAAATGATCTGGCTAAATCATACGGCAGCTGATAAAGATAGGGAGAACAATCCACATGCAACTTGAACGCCACTTGCTTTGCATAAACAAATTCCTCGCCACAGAGAATGAACTTCTTTCCACGAAAAATCTCTCTCAATTGCTCAACGTCGACTTCTTTACTGTCAAGAGCTCTTTGAAGGTATGTGTACGTCGCCAAGCACACCCTGCTTAACTGTTTGCTTCCCTGTATATCAAGACTGTTAGCGTCTATTGACGAGGCAACATCAAGTTGGGACACGACATGGTGGAGGGTAGCCCTCTTTTCGTTTAAATGCAGAAATGTTTGAACAACTGTTGGCATATGTTGATCTACTATTGGCTCGGTGCAGCAGATTAAGTTCTTTTCGCGCTCTAAAAATAATTCCTTGGGTGACAGCAATTTTCCCTCGTTCCCAGTTCGTACTTCATCCCCTTTCCAGACAAGAGGAAACTTCTCTGGCTTCTTAAGTACTGGAAGAAATTCTGCGTGCAAGAACCTGTTACTGACATCATCGGAAATACAATTTCCATCTTTATGCCCCAGCTTCCATTGCAGGTAATACACCAATGCCGTTATGCGCTTTTGAGCTGCTTCTTCACTAGTTCTGTTTAAAACGCTTATACTTTCTGCTCTTTCTGCAACCTCGGGCCATGGAAGATCATCCGTCAACATCCCAAGCTTTTCAAGTTTGGCAAGCCGTAGACTGCTTAAGAAGGTTGCTTCTGTGCCAAATGGAAACCTTTGGTCCTCCGGGCTAAACAGAGAGGCGGCAGTTTTTTCCGGATTAATCAGTTGGCATGGACACTTCAGCATTTGACCATCCGGTGAAGCTGGAATACAGGCATGTGATTTAATGAGATAGTCGAAGCCTCCGTCGTTTTTCTCGTCTTGAGCGCACAAGTCAAGAACGTACAAGACCAACTTGTCCCTCTGGTGGCTTGGTACCAAGGCGATGTTCGGAAAGAACAGCTCACGGAAGAACCTTGCCTTGTCGTAGCTTTTATTCTGTATTGCCGCTGCGAGATCATATTCTAGAAAAGACTCATACACATCTGCTGGTAGATCAACGATGACTTTATTCCTCTCATTCAGCAACTGAAAGACCTCAAAGGAAACTTCTCCTACTTGTGAGTCCTGGCGAAAGGTTGGTTCCAGAAAGACAACTTGCGTAATGTCTACCCATCTGTTTCCATCTGAGAAAAGAGAGCAGCTTCCACTAGCGAGATTTTGGTAGAAGGAACGTGCGAGCGGCTGACAGTTTTGTTGTACTTGACAAGATTTTGGCCATAGTGAGTGGAACTCGTATTTGTCTGTAGCAAACTTCTTCACGTCCTCCAGGAGATCTAGATATGCTGCACAGATCGAGTCTTGCATGAGAATATTGTTCCACTCTACTCCAACGCAGCTTTTGTCATCAGATGTTTTCTCCTTCAAGCTTCGTCTGCTAGCGGCTACTGCAAATGCTCCATTTACGTGCACTGGGAAACCACTGTAGATAGGAAGCGGAAGAAAGCAGAATAACTTCCCCTTATGATGCGGCGCTTTTGCTGGTATTTGTTCGACAACCGGTACTGGCAGAAGCTTTCTATGGTCGTCCGGCATCATCTGAGCAGCTACTCCAGCTGATGGAAGAAGACTTTTGTCGCATTTGGCAAATTCCATTGCTTCCCCCTTGCCAATAGAAGACGCGACAAGCCAAACTTCAGATTCATCCTGCAGGTGGCCATTGTTCTCAAGTAGCAATCGTCCGCTATCTGTAACGGTGCTGTTGATGGTAAACAGAAGTGCCGAGCTCAGCAAATCAGCATTAGAGCTGGGGAAATCTCCTGTTTGCTTGGCAATCTCAGATGATGCTCTCAGAAAGTTGCACTGTTGAAGAAACTTCTGTTCTTCGTTGCTAAGGCTCCTAACGGCTGGTGAAAGAGTGACTGGGACAGACAATTCTCTTAAGATTCCGTCTTGATACATTGATTTGCTGACCTCAAACAACAGTGTGGGTTGTTCAGAACTAGCTGATCCTCTCGGTAAATGAAACACTTGTATGCGGCGGACATTTTGCGTAAAGAGCAGCAAGGTTTTAGCGCCATGAGTGAAGAGCCCTAAGAGTTGCTCCACTTGTTTGTTGTCGTAATGAAGTTGCTTAATTTCACTTTGTATAGCTTGCTCTTTGGTTCGTAAAGGAAAGCGAAAAAGTGTTCCGTGAAAAGAGTTGTCCTCTTTTTCCAGACGAAGGTCACAGTTAAATATGCCATTGAAGGGTTTGAACTGATTGCTAAAATTCCTCAACCTCCTTGTGTTCTTGTTGATGTCTATCTTCATTCCAGGTTTGCTCTTGTCCCTGATTGCTTTCCCCAGATAGAAAGTGTTGGGGTCAAAAATCACAAAATAATTTTTACTTACGAACATTGGAACATCCGTCAGGTTGTAAACTGCATTGAAGCCGAGTCCAAACTTTCCAATTTTCTCAGTGTCGGATTCTTTTGTAGCACCGTTCAGTTTTGTAATGTTTGTAAAATCTTCGTCCCGAAATTCGGCATCGTTGTACACCCACAGTGCAGGACCCTGGCAGTGTCTCATTCCTTCGTCAATCAGGCAGGTCATGGCATCCTCGTTTGTTCTCTCATCATAAAGAAATCTGATTTCTGTCGCACCGGCATCGTCAGCGTTTTGTACAAGTTCTTTTGGTACCGCGAATCCATCGGTGTAATCTTCCAAAAGTCTACCAAGTCTGCGAGTTAGTTTTTCTTCTTGCCCAAATTCTTCTCCTATTTCAAGTTCGTCTGGCTCTAGCATTCGATTCCTGAGCGTTGGTACAAGCAATAGTTCAGCTGTGCTGTTCGGGATGTTTGGATGTACATACATATAATCCATCCCTTCATCGTGGTTGCTTCTTTCCAACCACTCACGTTCACAGTACATGCAATCTTCAACGGGTGCAAGCTTGAGATAGGTATCTCCTTCCACATGTGTTGGAATTAGAACCTTTCCTTGAAGTGCAGAAGGCAACTGTTCTCCAACGTTTGGCTTAACTTCATTCAGAATATCCACCGATAATTGGAGGTCTTTCTTCACTTCTGATGTGGAAAATTGTGTGCCATTGTCATACTTCTGTTTTATCAAATGCAGAACCTGAAGTAGGAATGCGTCATCACACTGTTCTTGCAAGCCAAAACTAGACAAAAATGCAGAGAAATGTTCCACTTCTGAAGGAAGGGAGCGGACGTATGGTGACAGATCAATAGGCGGTTTCTTGGATAACATCAGATCAGGAGAGGAAAATCCATCTCCATTCCAAACCCAGGCCAGACTTTCAAGGCCACTCAATGCCACCTTTACGTTAGCCTGATCTGCATGACTTAGACACTGATAGATTTCCTTGATTATCATGATATAACGCGGCTTTTCATCTGTGTTGTAGGAACTGATCACGTTTCTGAGATGCTGCACGACGTCGACTACAGTTGGCTTCGTATTCCAGGAAAAGAAATTGGCTACCTGATAAGGTGACTCTGTTTTAACCACTGGTTTTACAGATCCGATGAGATTTGCCAGTTGATCGCTCTTCACTTCTGACGGCTTCTGGAAATGTGATTCGCTGTACGTTTCTCCCCAAAACGTAAGTCTTCGCGGATAATCGCTGGGTTTTCCTCTAACCCTGGATACCCATGAAATGTCTTGAAGCAGAAATCCCAATGACGTTCCACAAGTGTTCTCTTGAAGCTTAGAAGGATTCTGTGTTATGTATTGCATGATCGCTTCTGATTTTCTTTCCGCTGTTGAAAGGCTTGGAATGTTGCTGACCGCTTTGGCACTTTGGTAGAGGTCTTGCCCAGTGATATCACCTTCGCCTTTCATTCCTAGAGTTTCCAAAATCACTAGGGCTGCAGGGTCGTTGTATCGTTCTCCCGTAGGAAAAACGTCTTCCTCGGCGAAAATACGCCTCAACAAGTCCTTCCTGGGATCGAATATCTGCATAGGCTTTACTCGTCTACTTTTGATTGAGACAAACGGCAAAGATTTTAACTTCTCTTTAAATCTCCAGTCGGCACCAGCGTAGACTTGATAGTGCTCCAGCACAAAGACCATAAGTCTGTCGATCTCTTCAGCAGAATAAAAGCCTTCTTCCACACCTGGAAATACCTCCTCGATGAAAAATTCATGCGATGCGAGTATTCCGATGTCCATTAGCACTACCAATCGCTTGGAAGCGTCTTCTTTGATGTCAATGAGATCCCTGCGGGGAGCCACCGGAAACGACTCTTCAGGGGCGGCACGAAGACCGTTTTCCTTCGACACAAAAGTCTTGAATAGAGTCTCAAACAAAGGAAAGCTATAGAGAACATGCTTCTCTTCCGGTTCTAGCGAAGAGGCTTTGGCAATGAACCTTCTCAAGGAGCGTTTGCCGTGGTCTGTTACTTTATGCATTCCAGTCGCCATCTCGGGGAGGGATGCCGCCAGAGCTCGTAAGACACCTTTAACTGATGGTGGATGGACAAAGGCATTCGCTAGCGCAGGATGGAGGCGTAAACATTCCGGGTACTCCTGCATTACAGTCAGACCAAGCACTTTCAAAACGTCAGTGACGTTCTCATCAAGATGATCTCCGTGAAGGCTTCTTACAACTATCCTAGATGGCTGCGTAAGTCTTGCTAAGGTGACCGGCACTTGTGACATGTCGAGTGGGAGCAACGGAAGGTTTCGAAGCCTTTTAAGCTCGTCAATGGTAGGAAAGTTTTTTCCGAGATAGTCCCACACAAGATTAAGCCATTCTTTACGGGGATGGTTTCCGATTCCAGGATTCCACGTTACTTTGTCCCCCGCTGACCACTCAGCTGGCAGTGATTTTGAGAGAAGGTTGGCTACATCGTTTTTACAAAGGTGGCGTAACTGAGTGCATCCTGTGAAAAATGGAACGAGAATCTTATAACTGTTTAACTATTTAGTTACGTAGTCTCTGTAAAAGGCCCTTTTCGGTTCGGAAATAAAAGGTATGGTTTTCTTTAAGCTGTTCAAGAAAAATTAAATAGCGAAGAATTTTAGGAAGTGTCTAGAATGATATCGTGTGTTTTAATATTGATTCCTTTTAAATCACACCTGTTAATAGAAGATTCAAAATTTCAGCAAAATAACAATATAATTTGATCGGGTTTTCCTACTCTGATCAGTTGTAATCCCCTTTTACTCTTGTGGTACTGTACACTTTCCACAAAATAATAATGGGGGGGGGGGGGTAACCCTGCGATGCAGTGGGAAGAAGAAATTCTATCGTCCTATCCAGGAGGAAGTAAAAATACTCCTACAGTCGGTTCGTGCTACTGAAACTCGGACAAACTTTGGTGAAATGGACCCCTTAGCCCGATGAAGTCGTTGTCCTTACCTCAAAATTCCACCTTTTTCATGAATGAAAGAAATTTACTTTAGATATTGAGTGTAATTCCAAGATGTAGTAGAATTAACACGGATCATATCTGTACCTTGATTGGAAACTGCTTGCAAGCTTTGGAAGAGGCTATCGTCAATGTCTTGATCCAGAAATCGATCCTGCAGGCCAGGAAGAAGTTCACGTGGATGCTCTGGCGAGCACATGTAAATAGCTTGATCGGTGTTAGAAAACGAAATGAAGCTTCCATTGGTAACGGGCAACAGCTCTAATCCGAGGAGGTCTGAAAACTGCTCATCTTTGAGCACAAATTTTAGAAGCTGAATCTTCTCTAACCGACTGAGGCTTCTGTAGCAAGAAGGCGTTTCTCTGAACACTCTCCGCGTTATTGAGGGCGTTATCTCGGTTCTTAAGTTTGCGTACAAACCCAAGGCTCTCAAAACGTGATCCGGCAAAGTGGCGACGTTCTGATTCGCTACAAGAAAAACTCGCACAAGCAACTCTTTAGGATCGTTCTCTGGAAGTTTGTCAAACGTCGCGTCTTCCACGTTCAACCATTTACCTCCGTGGGCGGGAGAATAAACGACTCTTTCATTACACAGCAACTCCAACAAAGGATTCTGCACTCTTTTCCACTTTTGATCAATGACGTCCATATTTGGCCACGCTCTAGGTGTAAAGAAATACAATAAAGTAATTCAATTAGAAAAAAAGAAGAAAAAAATCGTTCCATTGTCAATGACACAGCCCGCACGAATTTTCCAATCAGCGTGCACTATTCTTTCCCAGCTCTGCGTTTTTAAGCCGGTTTTGGGTGCGGGTTTTGTTTTCGTTGTTAACCTCGTGATCTGTATCTTAAAGAGTCGTTGGAATAAACCAGCACGCGCAAATTCAATTACCTTAACAAAGAGAAAAAAATTATTAAGTGCTTGTCCCAAACACTATTACCGCATATCGGAAAAATCATTCAGCGTATTACACAAGTTGCGAAACCTCAAAAAAGGAGGAAATGATGGGGCAAAAGTGTTTTGGAACGTGCCTGGATACGGATTGGCAGCCAAACGTTTGATAAAAGCTTGAGACACTCACGACAAGTGCAACTTAAACAGTTTAGTCTTACTTGTAAATCGCATCTGGTTGGATATTATAACTCTTCTCTTTAATAGCTTCCATCAGCATCGTAGCATACGCTCTTGGGATGGCCTCTTCCAGAAGACACTGGTTCCATAACAGGGATTTGTCAGTCAGCTGCCGCCCTTCCTTTTGAGCCAAATCCTCTTGCTCAGCATTCGGAGTCTTAATATAACGTCTGTTCTGGCTCAAAGCAAAGAATCCATTGATGTGTACTGGTAAACCTGTCATGCTCGTCTTTTGCACAGGCAGTGGGAGGAAACAAAACACGTGCCCTTTAATATCAGGCGTCTGGTTTTCGGAGGGTTCTGGTATCGGCATGGCCACACCAACTAAAGGTAGATAGCTGAGATCTTTATCCTTGGCCAGGGTTTCAAATTCTGACGAGACGCTTCCGCCACAAAAATAATTTGTAACAAGAAAAGAGTGCCGATGTGTGTCGCTTATCATACCTTGGTCATAAGCAACCGTCTCGATCGTGACTGGATATGTCACCTTGACAGGCTCTGGCATAAGCTGACCGGTCGTGATCTGGTTGCGAAATTCTTCCCTCTTTCTGCGAACCAGCGGGAGGCTGTCATCTGTGATTCTGACTTGAAACGTTCTTCTGGCTTCATTGTCCGCCACGTCTCGGACGTAGAGCTCTATCGATTCGAGATACTGGAGAAAAAGAAGGACCAAGTGGGCATCAGCCGTAAAACTCTGAAACAGTGTGCGCACCTTTTCGACGGAGTAAAGCGTCTGTGACAGCTTGGACGGTGCTGTCCGCAGAGGAAAACGGAACAACGTTCCATTATAAGTTCCCTTGGAGAACGCATCATCTGTACAGTCGAAGATTCCTTTGTACGGTAGGAACTGGTCCGGTATGCTGTCCATCACTGCACGGTCTTCCTTCAATCGCCATCGGTGTCCAGTTCGTCGGTCCTTCCCGCCGCCAAAGTACTCCTCGTGCGGATCGATCACTCCAATCTGTGAGCCACTTAAGATGCTCGGGAGATCTGAGATCAACAGAAGGAAAATTTGTCCAAAAAAATTTCACGTGGTGAAAAAAAAAAAAATTTCAGCTTGTCGGGACAATTTGGCAAAAAGTGTGCGTTGCTCTTTAAAGGGTATGAACCCATGCAAATGCATAACGTTACATTTCTCTCCTTAATCTGAGAATAAAAAAAGAGATTGGCCATCTCCTGTTCATATGACGTAATGTACAGATGGAAAATCTTTTCGATCCCTCGAACGTCCATGCGAAGGTACATCGAAGTTCAATGAACCTACCTGAGTTTCCTCGATTTTTAGGTTGCATTTATTCAGTTAATAGACAAACTAAACGGCAGATGTCAAAGACAGAACGTCGCGAACAATCCTCGGAAAAAAGAGGTTGTCTTCTTTCAGAGTTTTCTGCTAGTTTAATCGCGTGTTAACTAAGAGGTAAATTTTGTTTGGTATACAACTGGCACTGGTGGTGCACGCCCGATGGCGATTTAATGACATCTCGCAGAAAAATTTCACATTTCCAGATACCCTCCAAGGTTGTTGTCGATCACTTTAGGAACAAAATCTTTGCAACAATGTGAGTCAACGGTGAAAGCAGCCACGACAGAATTTAACCATAAGAGTACTGAAAACTTACACAAAAGGAGACTCACCTGTGACATGAAATACAGACTTAAATCCAAGACCAAAACGACCCACTTTCATAGGATCTTTCACTTTGATACTATCACATAGCATTCGTATGCCCTTCCAGTCTTCGTTAGTAAACTGTGCGTCATTGTATGCATAAAGTGCAGGACCCTGTTAAATGACAAATAATTGGAGACACAAGTATAAATTAGATATAATTAAAAAGAACAACTGAAAAGCCTTCTTTCCTTCTTTTTTCTGTCTTCAGAAGCGCAAAGACACATCCAGATTATTGAAGAACTGATGAGGGAAACGTTGACTCTTTTGTTCCCGCTATAAGAAAAAGTCGTACCTGGAATTGGGCGAGGCCTTCACTGTGAAGTTTCTCTATTCCATAACTGTGCTTGTCATGAAGGAATTTCACTGTACTTGCACGTGCATCTTCGGCATTTTGAATAAGTTCCTAATATAAGGAATAAATGTTATTACAAAAACATTATGAAAAAATAAAACTCTCAAGCGATCAAAAAACTCCTAAACGTTCATTAACTGACTAAATTTCTATGTCGGCTCTCTTCTTCTGCTCATTCCTCATTCTCCACACTCCATTGAAATCCCTGACAGACTCGACCCAAACTAAAACATTACATGTTGATGACACTGCTCTATAAAGATTTTCGAAGTGTTCTGGTTTGTTTTCCCTTTTTTTTTTTTTTTGAGACCAACGAAATAACGACCGAGTTATTCTGGCATCGATCAGTAAGAATTAGACAAAGAAATAAGCTAGCCTGTAATTGTTCACGCATATTTCAGAATTCTAGAAGCTTGAACACTTTTCCAATGTTTACAACTTTTAAAGATGTTATTACTGGATTCGGCGATGAGTATCAATTGTCTAAAAATTTTAAGCGACATTCTTCAGTTTTAAGGGACTGGTTTCAGTTAAAACCCTTTACATAACCCTTACCACATTACGTTAAATTCATGCCTTCTTTGACCTCCTTCCAAATAACAGTAGACTTCAGGAGCCCCTGAAATCATCGTATTTAGAAAGGCATTCTTTTTGGCAATGCAATTTCTGTTCCCAAACTCAGCGTTTTGTTCTTCTTAATTTTAGTAGAGAGACTAAGCAATTTCCAGTTTCTTTGCAACTGAACCAGTGCTGCAGACTATAGATGCCTATTGTCACCATCCTTACCTTCAGTATCTGTCCATCGTCAGGATACTGATCTAGGATGGTCCTCAACTGTTGGATGAGTGATGGCTGAATCAAGTTGAAGCCATCGTCATCATTGTCCGCTGTTAGTAAGTAAAAAAAAATCAGACAATCTCCTAGTCAAGTGCCCACAGAGCTGATTGAACTATCTGTAAATGGCTGTTTCTGGGTAGGTAGAAAGGAAAGAAAAATGAAGAAGGAAAGGACGATAGCAATGAGGAAGAGAAGGAGAGGAAGGGTGGAAGGGAGGGATGGAGGAAGGGACAAAATGAGAAAGGGGGAGGAAGGGTGGAAGAGAAGAGGGAGGAAGGGAAAAAGGGCAAAAGAGGGACAAGTGGAATGATAGAAGGGAGGAAGGGAGGAAAGGAGGAAGGGAGAGAGGGAGGAGGGGAGAGAGGGAGGAAGGGAGGAGGGAAGAAAGGAGAGAAGGAAGAAAGACGGAAAGGAGGAAGGAGGAGGGGGAAAGAGTGGAATAAAGGAAGGGAGAAAGGGGGAGGAAGGGTGGAGAAGAAGAATGAAGGGAGGGAGGAAAGAATGGAGGAACAGAAGAAGCGAGGAAGGGAGGAAGGGAAGAAGGGAGGAGGGGAGGATGGGAAGGGGAGGAAGGAGGGAAGGAAGAAATGGGGAAAGGAGTAACGGAGAAAGAGTGGAATAAAGGAAGGGGGAAAGGGAGAAAGGCGAGGAAGGGGGAGGAAGGGAGGAAAGAAAGAAGGGAGGAGGGGGAAAGGAGGAAACGAGGAAAGGAGGAAGGGAGCGAGGGAGAAAGGGAGGAAAGGAAAAAAAGGAGGAAGAGTGGAAGGGAGGGAGGAAGAAAGAAAGGGAGAAAGGTGAGGAAGGGGGAGGAAGGGAGGAGGGGGGAAAGGAGGAAAGGGGAAAAGGAGAAAGAAAGCGAGGGAGAAAGGGAGGAAAGGAAAAAAGGAGGAAGAGAGGAAGAGAGGAAGAAAGAAAGGGAGAAAGGGAGGACAGGACGAAGGGAGGAACGGAGGACGGGAGGGGGGAGGGAGGAAGGAAAGAAGAAATGGGGAAAGAAGTATGGGAGAAATGGTGGAATAAAGGAATGGAGAAGGGAGAAAGATGAGGAAGGGGGAGGAAGGGAGGAAGGGAGGCAGGGAGGACGGGAGGAAGGGAGGACGGGAGGGGGGAAGGAAGGGGGAAAGAAAGAAAGGGGGAAAGGAGGGAAGGAAGAAAGGGGGAAAGGAGGAAGCAGGAAAAGGGAAAGAGTGGAATAAAAGAATGGAGAAAGGGGGAGGAAGGGTGGAAGGGAGAAAGAGGGGAAGGGAGGAAGGGAGGACAGGAGGGGGATTGAGGCAGGCAAGCAGTTATGTAGTTGACAAGTAGTCAGGAGGATGGCTAGCAGGCAGTTAGGTAGGTAGAAAGGTGGATAGGTGGGTGCTGGGTTAATGTGAATAGGGGGTAGTTGGGTAGAGTAACAAAGCAGAAAGCAAACAATGACAGAAAGAAAAAGGCTGGTAGGTAGGCAGACAGACAGACCAGTATGTTGTAAATTAGGTTAAAATGGTGGGTTGGTAGCAAGGTAGAGGTAGCATGGTTAATAGCTAGGTAAGGTAGGTAATTGTGGGAGGTCTGTCAGGCAGGTGGTGTGGAGGCAGACAGGTGGGTATGCAAGCAGACAGATAGCTAAGTAGGTAGGAAGATTGAAAATCAGGCACCCAGGTTGAGCAAAGCAGTATAGTTAGATAGGCAGGCAGGGAAGCAGGCAGGCAGGCAGGCAGGCAGAAAGGTAGGTAAAGTAGGTAAAGTAGGTAGGGGGGAGGCAGAGAGGGAGGGGGCTAGGTGTATTGGTGTTTAAAGTAGTTTTATTCATGCATTGTATTTTGAAACTCGTTTAAGAAAAAATAAAAATAAATAAAATAAAGTAACAAAAAGCAAACTTGTTCCCTCTCTTTCCCCTTCTCCTACTTGACTGCAATCTCCAATCCAGTGTCATTTCTTAAATTTAGCTCATAAATCATTACTTTTGTGACCCTCCTCTCAATTTGGCAACTAGAATGAACTCCAAGACGGACGTTGAAAGACTAACTACAGTATTCTATCTTTTTTAACATATTTCGCATTTATTTCTCCAAAAGCACCTAGGCTTATCAAGGGGGATTACAATATTAATATTACAAATTTTACTTCATTTACTCAGGTTCACACGCTCACAAACGCACAACTGAAAAACAACGAGTTAAGCTGACATATCTAGTGAAAAATAATTTTAACAACCAAACAGTGGCCACCGAAAAGCGATCAGTATTAATACTTTGTACTTCTCGAAAAAAAAACACAGTAGACATCGTTCAATACAAAATTTAGTTTCCTAGCGTCGCTGCTCGATGACCATGTCTCACCCTACAATATCTGTAGCTATGAGTAAGAATGAGGCGGACCTTAGAGATTTGTGTAATTCCAAACTAGACTATTGTCACTCACCCATTCTCGCCAAGGAACTAGCGTAAGCCACTTCTGAAGTTCATCTGCAAGAAAAATATCAACATTGAATGTTACAAACGTTCATGTTTATCTGACCAACACTACATTTGGTTCTCTGAAAACGATCGTAACGAGAAACACTCCAGCGTTTCAATGTTAACATAAAGATTTGGTGTAAGAATTGAACTTTGTACTTAATATAAAAGGCACAATCACCATCCTTTATCGATTGAAACTGCGTTAAGTTTTGCTTTGGAAAAAAATACAGGCTTGTTTAAGCTTAGGCTGTGACTTTATCTTGCTTTGGTTCTATTTAACAATAAATAATCTAGACTGAAACTTTGTTTTTGTTGAAACATCTGCCTTTTGGGTAACCGTGCGAGCAGAACATCTTTAATTGCAGAGTACCTTTGGGTATAATTTTTGCAGAACCCTTCAGGTAATGGTACCTTAAACTACTTCAGAGGGTCTTAAAACTTTCGAGATAAAACAATGAGAGCATAATTAGAAGTGTTCTCGACGTCTTTTTCGTGTTGAAAACAGCACTGCACTGAAAACGCGATGTTTACATAAAGAACCTAAAGAGCCTTAACTTCACATCTTCGAGGTGATTTTTCACGAATTAAGGTTCTCACTTGTATTCAATCTTTTAAATACACTCTTGTACACTTCACTAGCTCATTGACTCTAACATTATTTCTTGTTTACCTGCATTTATTTTCCATGAAAACCGTTCTTCCCCTCGCAAAACTGCTGTACTGAACAAAACGCGAAGAAGGAATGTCTTCTTAGTATTAGGAAAACCCTTTCCGAGAAATGCAAGCAACCCGATATGTCACGTGATCCTTAACTGTTTCTCGGAAAACGAACATTTTACTTCCGTTTCAGGACGATCACGCTGGAATCACGCCGCTTAGCAGCCAGGCTCAACGATTTACACGTGGTTTGTGACAAGCATTGATAGACGGCTTCGCCAAAACACAGCGGTCAAACGTCGGGCATGCGCAAATTGGTACATTTTTTGGCAGCCGCGCGCCAATTTCGCGCGCAAAAATTTAAAGGAAAACATGGGAAACAACCGGTGTCACGCAAAATTTACGAAAAAAAACGTGAAAAGTTCATAGAAATCTGTGAAAGGAAAAGAAAGCAGGTAAAAGGAAAACTTAAGACTTTTCAGACACAAAGTTTATTAAGTTACCGGTATTCGGTTGATTTACCATTTTGTTTTGAGCTTTACCAAAAAAGTTTACAAGTCTTAAAACCCGTGTCATGCTACGAGCCGACGGCGTAGTATATTTTTATTTGTTTTTATTAATCATACGATGCGTGACGCCGGAAACGGACGACAAACGATGTGTAAAAGACGGAAAAATGGGAGAAGAAAATGACAATTGCAGTGATTCGGCTTCGCTCAGACGAGCTGGAAATATTTTGGCAAGGACTGCGGGGATTCCATCCGGATCCTTGATTTGTCTGAAGCACAGGAACGAGATGAATCGAAACGACAAACGATGTTCATGTCCATCGTCATGGGGGCATAGCTGGCCAAAATACCGATCCCAAACTGCCTGTACCTGGTCTTTGATCATGACCAGGTGGGAAAATCTTTTCTAAACTACAAACCTGGGAAAAACTGGTGCACTAAATGCAAAGTCGAGGCGGACAAAAAATTCAAGGAGCACGGAAAATACTTACCACGGAAAAGAAAGACCTGCAACAAGCAGAAGGTAGAACAATTTTTAACTCTCAAGTTATTTCTGTTAGCTCTCGTTGTACAGGCTAAAACATAAACAAATATATAAATAGCGAGGAAAATGTCATTTATAGGATACCGATGACCCAAGAAAAGAACAGTGTCATGAAAATATTTTGGCCGCCTTTTAGTTGCTCCATTGCTCGCACATGCGCAGACGTTTGACCGCTGTGTTCTTCGCCAATGGTTAGTTCTGTATTCGGTCTTTCATACCTGTGTTACTCGGAGAAATATTTCAACCAAATTTACAGAGCTTCGTTTGCTGGAGATGTCATGTTGGTTTTCCCCGGAGGGTCACCAATATGACAGCCATAAAGTCACAGAAACATCAGCCATCGAGTCAGTTGCGAAAACACAGGCATTGAAATTAATGATTAATATTCCAGTTAAAGCAAGAATTGACGGTTAAATTGGCAAAACCTTACTGATAAGTCCTTTGAATTACTTGACCAGTCTGCAGACTGCAGGCTGGGGGTTAAATGAAGACTGCAGACCAGTAACTCAGACTCGGGCAGTAACCTGAGTGATACTCAGGCTAGCCGGAGTGCAGAATTTCACTACGATTAGCCTGAATGACCCTGTTTACGGTTGGCTCTAGATAATGGAATAACACGATGTATAATTAGAGAATCTGTAGTCTGCAGTCTGCATTTTACCCTCAGTCTACATTTTACACTCAGTCTGCATTTTACCACTTGTCTGCAGGACCTGCAGTCTGCAGTCCGCAGTCTGCGTTTTACACTGACTGCCTCAGTAGTCGACAGCCTCCTTGGACCGCCATTTTAATGTCACTTATCGCTTTAGCAACCCTGCTAAAGCTTTCTTTAAAGGGTCTAATATCTGATGAAACTAAACTAATACTAAACTCGGAAAGTCTCGAAAATTGCCGGCTTTCATGTGACCCTGTCACTTCCGAGATAGGAAACTACGCCTTCTTCTGAGGTATGCGTTGTTGCGAGTCCCAGCGGTTCTTGTACTGCGTCGATCAAGAGCGATAAATCGCTTGAATAAAAAATATCTCGATGTAAATGCAAATGCTAATTAACATGCAGTTCCATGTAGTCTGTGTTCGTGTGGCTTTGATCTCGCGGTCAATAATCCATTGTTAATCATAACTATACAAAAATCTTTGAATCTGATTGGTTCCTAGCACACCCTATTTTTAATTTTCTTTTTTGTAACCAAATTGGAGCACGAACTGCTCAAGTGTTAAAATGACAACAAAGCGTCCAGTGGCGAAGTTTCTACAACAAAATTAGCCCGGCGTCCCATTTTTATATGCCCAGAACCTTTTGGAATCGCTTTTTACAAGTTGGTTTTGTCAGAGAGATTTTAAATCAAACAAGCCTCATTATTTTCACATAAAGAAAACAAAATCCAAAGAAACAAATTTAGAAAAACCCTGATTTCTCGGTATACGTCTTTAACCCTTTCATTTCCGAGAAATGCTGGCCTGTTTCGGACAACTTTTCTGACAAAGTGTTCATCAGAGTAATTGACTCGTCAGTGGGTGGTCTGTCACAGTCCATGAAAAGACGGATCAACCTACTGCTCACTTGTATGACGCAATAAGCTGGGCGCCACAAGGAAAAGGAGAAGGAGAAGGCCCAAGACAACATGGAGACGAACAGTAGAAAAGGAACGGAAAGAGGCAGGGTGGAGTTCATCAAGTAGAAAGAAACGAGAACGGTCGCAGCAGACCGAGAAAAGTAGAGGACCTCTGTAAAGGTCTTATGCGCCACGAGGCACGAGGAGGATAGGTAACCGGTAACAGGTCAGTTGTATGGCATTTGAAGGCGTCTGAAATTCGTAAACTTGAGAGGATTCAAGGGAAAGCACTCAGGGTAATGTATACCGTGACATAGTCTCGACTTATGAATAAGAAAAGAACGTAAATTATTAATTTTTATATAATAACCAAACTTGGATAAACTATACCACCTATACAAGATGGCGGCTGCTAGGAGCTTCGGGTCTCCAGTCTTTGTGGCGTTTACTGTAGTATTTTGTCATCTTATATTTTCTGACCTGCACCAACAGCTCATTAAGATCACTGCCCGGCCATTTATGGAAAACCAGACTCCTCCATCATCGTGCTCTGAGCGAAAAGTTGTTATTCAACTTGGTCATCTCATAAGAGCCTCTTTGGCGAAGCACGGATTCCGAAGATCTCGTGTGGGTTTTTCAAAATGGTCGAAGCATGGCCATACAACGTTACTATTGGCTGGACATGACCAACCCATTACCTATCTACTCAGATGTGCCTACGAATCCTGGCCCACAATACGGGAATAAGCTCGAGTCTTTACCTACAAACAGTACAAAGACGAAACCAAAAGATCGGTCGCGCAATTATTTAAATTTGGTTCAAGTTCCATTAACTGCACCGGCAATTGTTTACAACAATAGACCACGGCTAATAAGGTGTTGTGTCAGTCAATTAGGAACAAAGGGCCTGACTTTCTTGACTATGTTTGTGATTCTAAAGTCGACATTGCTGTTATTACCGAAACCTGGTTGAAATCTGCTGATTCCGCTGTTAGGATTGCTGCTACACCGCCAGGATATCGGCTATTTGATCATCCTCGCCCAGACAGAAATGGTGGTGGCACTGGTATTTTGGCTCGGGACTCGCTTGTTGTTAAACAAGCTAGAGCGGGTATTTGTGATACCATCGAGTACTCTGAGTGGATTATTGTGTCCGGCTCTGCGCGTCTCCGCCTAGTTGTCATCTACAGGCCGCCCTATTCATCAAGTCATCTGCGTACTGTGGGTATGTTCGCTGAGTTCCTAGAATCGGTTGTCATGACAACTGAGCCTCTTGTGCTGGCTGGTGATTTTAATATCCATGTTAATATCAAGACTGACAACGACGCGGCTAACTTTTTAGACCTACTGTCATCGATGGGTTTACATCAGCATATTGACTTTCCTTCTCATATCTCTGGGAACACTTTGGATTTGCTGATATCCAGAACTTTGAATTCTAATCTTATACAAGATGTCCGACCTGGTACCTATTTTTCTGACCACTGTTTAGCACTTTTCACTATAAATATTTCGATACCTCAACTGTCAAGAAAGAAGGCATCTTTTTGGAAAACAAAGGCTATTGACATAACAGCATTTATGGAGGATTTGTCTGCTTCAGGATTGTGCCAGGACCCACCATCTGAGCCTGCGAAATTGATAGACTGTTATAACACCACGCTTGCTGGATTACTCGATCGTCATGCGCCGCTAAAAACCAAAACTGTCACGGTTAGACCCCAAGTACCTTGGTACTCGGAGGAAATCCGTGAGGCTAAGAGAGCACGCAGGCGCGCCGAAAGGAGATGGTGAACTACTAGGTCTGTCGCTGATCTCGTTTTATTCAAACGACACAAAAACCATGTTACGCATTTGCTGAAAGAAGCAAAATCAGCTTTTTTCACGGATTTTATCAGCCAGAATTCTGATAACCAAGGCAAGTTATTTCGTGCTGTGAAAAACCTTCTAGTGGAAAAGAATTCGTTATGCTTCTCGGACTATACGGACAAATCAGCGCTTGCAAATGACATTGGGAAGTACTTTGTGCAAAAAATCAGCCGACTGCGCGAAGAGCTCGACCAGGGTTATGTTCCGAATGATCAGGGTTATGTCATGGATGACAGTGTTGTAAATAGTGACTCTACAATTCCTCCGACTCGTATCGAAGCTTTTGAGCTATTAGCCGAGGATGGTGTGCGTATGCTCATTGCGAACTCTAAATCAACATCCTGTTGCCTCGATCCCATACCCACGCACTTACTGAAGTCCTGTAGTGAACCACTTATTCCGGTGATCACCAACATAATTAACAGCTCGTTGGAATCGGGAATTTTTCCTGACAGCTGGAAAGAGGCCGTGGTCATACCACTGTTAAAGAAACTGGGACTCGAATCTCTCTTCAAAAACTTGGGTCCTGTAAGCAACTTGGCTCATATTTCCAAGCTCACTGAGCGCGCAGTATTCAATCAGAC
>NW_028301540.1:8282500-8285000 GCF_042242905.1 Orbicella faveolata | reverse complement strand
CCCATGCAAATAGTATTGGCTGCCTTTCAGGGGGAAGAGGGCAATATCCCAGTAGACCTTTAAGAGTATTTTCTGGGCTGGGACTTTCTTTTAAATGACAATCTTGTAGAAATTTGAGCCAGTAATTCTGCCACACTGTTTGGGACAACTCACAGAATATTTTCAACACGTAGACGTAAAAACTCAAAGCTTTAATTGCGACGCTCGACGTACAGACATCTCCACGGCTTGCCAACTTGATCTACGCCTACGGTGAAAAAGTGAACAAGAAAAAACCTAAATTAACAACACATTCGGACAAATGGAAACTGGAACCTATACTTAGATGTTCTGTACGGTTTCGACGGGAAAAGTACAAAACTGTAGCAAAAAACAACATTGTGAAAGCAATCCGCCCGACACGAAACTCTTTCAAAGACAAACCATGTGCGACTGAGTCACGTGATTCGACACAGTCCGACCAGCTGTGCACAGTTCGACCCTAAACGAGTGTCAGCTTATAACAGACCTAGATCAATTTCAGTTTTATCAGGTTCGGCCGCTAGTCGGCCTCAACACACACCGTTGTTCTTTCCAAAAGTCACAGTCCCCTTGCAACTCGGTCTTTTCAAATATCATATCTGCTTGATATTGATCAATTTTAATAAATGATAGAAATTCATGACATATTTCTTTAGTAACATCAAAGGTTTTGCTGCTGTCTAATCCTTTTGATAAGAGAAATGCATCTCTAAGTTCAGAATTTGTATTTACTTCAACAGCAACCACTTCCTCTTCATGATCAAGACACTTGTCATTTGAAATAATTTCCATAACTTCTTCTTCAGTTACTTCCACAGGTACCTATGGAAGTATTTGAAGAATGACTGCAGATGATGCATGTTCCTGTAAACCAGCTTTGAGTTGATCCATAAATGAGACAGGGTCAAGTTCAGCTGACCTTGGATCAAGTGTTTCCTTGTCAGTTTTGCCATAATCATCCTTGGAGATTTTCAAATTGTCAAGAGAGCAGGACTTTTTATTAGGTTTGGCTCTTCGTTTCCAACTGCACTTTTTTGAAGTCGGCGACTGCTGTAGGTTATCATGCACAGTATTTTCAATGTCAAATAGCACTACGACCACATGCCTACATGTCCCATCAGCCCTACAAGGTAGATTGAAAAGAAGGGCTATTAAAATAAATATTAATTCAAATCTGAACAGTCTACTCTTGGCCAGAAATAGAGAGGTAATAGGCAATCTGATGGCTAGACTATTCTGTAAAATTCTCTGTTACTCTGAGGAAAAAACATTAATGTGAACAGGTGTCAGGTAAGGAAAAAATATTATTACATGTATTACAATTTTTAATAGATCATAACTGGCACATATTAAGTAAAATTATGTTACGGGACATTTTCTTTACAGTTATTGTGCCTGCTAGATCTCTTGTTTCCTCTAGTAGCTTTTTAAGTATCTTTTGAAAAGGATACTATTTCCCTTACTCTCAACTTAAGTACTAAAAAAAAAAAAAAACATCAATCTATAGGATGAAATGTTTCAGCATTGAAAGATGTTTAGAGAGAACAACAACAAAAAAAACATAATGTACATATATCTACCCTCCTTGGCATGGGCAAAATGCACCCTGTATTGCACTGTTATTTTTTTAAAATCATGATACCACCATAGCTGTCCTTTCCGCATCCCGTCTTTGATCTTTCTGTTGGTTGAACCTGATACTTCACAAAGATGGCAAACTTGTAGGTCCAGAACATGTCCATCTTTGAATAGTTTATAAGCCGTAAGGCTTTTAAAAGACTTTAAGGTTTCTTCAGAGTACTCGTCGGTCTTTCCCATAAGATAGTTACATATATCTGGAAAGGTGACTTCTGGAAATATTGAAAGGCTCCTACTCCAGTTCGATTCTAATATGGATCCTGGGTCTGGCAAAACACCCTCGTCTGTGGCAAGTAATTCGGCCATGATAAGATTTTCACTTTCACTTTACCCTTCAGACACTTTCGCGAGCTTCACTGAATGAGCATTAAACGCCAGCTCAACCAAATCGGCCTTCCTTTTACACTTTCCTTCCGAGGATGTTTGTATCCCTCTTTCTTGAAGGAAGGTTCGAAACCACGGCAACTTTTGACCCTGAAAGTATCGTAGATTCCTCTCACCTTCTTCTTCCGCCGTGACCATGTCCACGTTGATTATTTCGATTTATTGTTAACTCGAAGAAACTACGATTTTGTATTGAAAAAACAATAATAATCCAAGAAACCAGTGTCAACTCGAAGATATAAAAAATCAAAGCTCGATTCGAATGAATTATGTTCCCCGGAGCCTCGCTTCGGTGTTGAAGTTTCGCTACCAGTCTCTCACGCTGAAATATATCGAAATTGGGCTATATAAAGGCACTACGAGCTGCAAAGCAAAAACGCGCCATGACAGACAACAGCTAGAAGCGCTACGACGCGCAAAGGTATACGGAACGCCGACCGACGAGGCCTCACATATC
>NW_028301540.1:8215000-8277500 GCF_042242905.1 Orbicella faveolata | reverse complement strand
ATTACGTTCCTGTCTATCATCATGTGGATTTCAAACTGCTGGGCTGAAGATGGTTTCAGGATTTGCTTTCAAGAAACGGAACGCAGCTCGCAGTGTCAGGGATCAAACACACATGCAGCGGATGGAGTTCCAATCTTGCCTGGACTCAATCATTTTGAGATGACACCGACAATCGAGGTGGAGGCTGTCACTACCAGTGGAAAATCGAAGCACACCACAACATCCAGCCAAACCAGCAGTATCGCCTCTGCTTTCAAGAGACGGAAGGAAGCTCGCAATGTCAAGGTTCACGAAGTTCGTACACCGGTTGGAGCCAAAGCCCATCTTGGACACAATATTTCCGTGATAACACCGACAACAGAGGTGGGGGTTGCCGTTACGCTTGGAAGATCGAGTCTAAACCTACACCTTCCTACAGCATTTCAACGTGTCGAGTGTGCTTCAAAGAAACTGTGGGAAGCTCTCAGTGCCAGGGTAACCGCCAAAGCTGCAGTAAATGGAGCGCAAAGGAGAATCCCGAGTGTACCTTGCCATTCCGAGATGATACGGACAACCGAGGAGGAGGCTGTGCTTATTACTGGTATCTGGATTGCCAGTACTCAAAATGTGGGGCAGCTTTGAATTGTCCAAGAGACAGTCCATGTTAGATGCACGACAACAACCATCTCATTCAAAAAGTGCACTTTAAAGTTTGTCACTTGCCGAGCGTGTGATTTTAAACTTGCCTTAAACCAAGTCTTAGTAGATTTTGGGCGTTCATAAAAGTTATTGACGGTGCACGTATATTTTAAGATGTATAACAATTCAATTAATGTCAATGTTTGCATAAAATAGTGAAAGGTCTCGTAAGTTTTTGCTATGTAAACTTTAACTTCCGCCCTGATTAAAGGTGCAATTTAAAAGTGCTAATAAAAATTTAAAAGAGACAAATTGTTGTACATTATATAGACTCCAGAATCAATTTGCGGCCAAAATTCTGGATATCCTTTTTGGACTTATAAATGAACAAGAGAGGATCCTAAAAAAAAATCTTTATGGGCAAACTGTGAACGCATCTCAAATTCCGTCCAGATCCGAGTTAGTTCTTACTGGAATGTTACCGTCTATTTTTCACCTATTTGTCGGCACTACAGGTCAAATAAAACTCGGGCCATGCTAGCAGTGGTGTCGTTGAGAAGTTTAATTTTCTGACGAACATCCCCGACCTTTACCCATGGGACCTTTTTCTTCACTAGGGAGCTTAGGCAACGACGACGGTGACGCCGAAGACGACGCCTAGTCAAAAATGAATTTACATTGTTTTTGAAGGAATTCGCAATTGTCTAGATCTCCTCAGTACGCCAATGGCTTTAAAAAATTGCTCAGGCTAAACATGGAATGACAGCGTTCAATTCCAAATGGCAATACGAAAAATTAGCCGTCATTGTTCGCGTTCCTCAGACTACGCGGCACTTCATTTCATGCCCGACATCACGTTCTTGTTTTGCAGAGGACGGCAAAGAAACGTACTAAGATTTATAACGCACGTGCACAGCTATTGTTTAGCTCAATAAACCCTTTGTTTAGTGACGTTCCCGTTGCCATCGTCATTGTGGCTTGCTTACGTTCCCCAATCTTGCAATCCCACTCTCTTAACAAAGAAGCTGGCCAGGTTTTTGGAAATTTCATTTGCCGCTATTGGAAGGTAAAGGGAACAACAATGATTTCAAAAAAAACATCAATATTTGGAAGATAAAACCTTCGGTTTTCCCTCATGAAAATGATAATGCTGAAAAAAACGAGACGTGCCAAGAATTCATTAAGCGTTTTAACGTTTACGCTATCGTCGCTACAAGTTACGGCCTTCTCAAAGTTATCAAACGCAAATGGAAGACATCGTCAATAGAAAAACAGAGGCCAAAAAAAAAAAAAAAAAAAAAAAAAAAAAGAATCTGGTTTGACCCCTCTAACGCTGCTGTACACAAGGTAATGACTGAAAACAAACTCAAAAGTGAAAATTGAAGCATCAGCTACGGTTTGGACCATTCCGATATGCAGAAAATAGGCCAGTGGCCTCCGTTGTTCAATGGGTGAATAGCACTTGCTCAAACTTATTAATAATTCATCAAGTTTAGGCAAAGAAAATCACAACCGGTCTTAATTAGCACAGATTTTAACGAGTTTACTTCTCCGTTTACTCCTTAGTTTTCGTTTCGATTCAGATGTATCAAGCACTCGATATAGTGTTTCCTCGGCTATCCAAACACGACTTCCAAAATAAACTGAGGAATTTTTTCTTATGTCAACCAAATCAAGTTGGTTTCACTCTCTGTGAGCATTTGTAGTTGTTTTGAATTTCGAAAACTGGCGGAAAGGTCGGGTAAAAATCTCTGCCACCTTACACAACAAACGTAGCTTTATCGATCGAGAGTAGGCGATCAATACGCACGTCAGTCTTAATGACAATTGCGGTAGTTCCGTGAAAACAGACTCGAGGTATACGTTTGGTCTTAATTTGATGTAGATCGTGAGATTTCAATGCTATTGAAGTTTGTAGGTTATGACTTGCTTATAACCTGAAGGTTTTATTAGATATATAATTACAGGTATTAAAACAAAGCCAGCTCTAACAAATACGTTTGTTATACCTCCCAACTCAAATACGATTGGAGGAGAACGTGTCACGTGTCGTGGGTCAAAACTCACTAACTCCCTAGGGCGAACAAAACTCACTAAGTCCCTAGGGAAACAACAACTTGAACTTTCGACTCGCAGGTGATCAGGTTGTGCTCCTTGCAACCGTGGCAAATTTGCGAGCAGTTTATTTATTTATTTATATTTTATTATTATTAACAATATCTACATTACCTTTACAATACGTACAAATAATACTTACAATACACTAAAATATAACAAAAGAAAAGAAAAATACAGTTACATTCACTACTATAACTTGCAAAAAGTTGCGTTATATCCTACAAAGTGCAAAGAAAAGTAATATTCAGCTCTAAGTTACAAATTTCTTGTCAATTAAAGGTTTCCATTTACTGTAGTAACCTTCAGGTGAAGTAGTCCTTGTTGATATTTGCTTTTCGATTTCGGTCTTGTTTTTCACTATTGTTAGATAAGTACTAAAAAACAAAGGTTCTTCATTAATGCTACAACAGTATATACAGTATTTCGCAATTAGTAAGAGGTGATTAGTTAACGTACAAAGGCGGTCGTTATCTAGGATACCATATAAGGTTTTCAAAGTTGATAGTTCTAGTTTTATTGCTGTAAGAATCTCATACAATTCCAGAAAGATTTTCCAGAACTCTGATACCACCGGACATGAAACTAGCATATGCTTTAGATCTTGCTTTGTTTTTGAGTATAAATAGCAAATATCACTGCTCGCAAGTTTAGCTATAAATAATTTAATTTTCGTAAAAACTATGTCATGTAAAGTTTTGTACTGGAACATAGTTAACTTCGTTTCCATAGTGATAGAGAAGACTAAGTGGAAGTATTTGCTTATTTAGTCCGGTGTTAACCCATTGGCAATAAGGCGTTGTTTTGTGGTAGCTTCTTCAAATATGTGCTTCACGAAACTTTTCTGTATGGCTTTGGCTGTTGGCACTTTCAAGTTCTCCCATGGTTGTGTAAGATGCTCTTGTTGTGCACCTTTTCGCTTTATTGCCTTTTAATATTCTTGTGGAATAGCGTTTATTACTCCATAATAGGTCAAGAAATTTGTTTGCAGCTGATACCGGAGTTTAAATCCTTCATAGGTGAGGAAATCTAGATTCGGGTCGAGAAGGTCTTTTAAGGTGTAAACTCCTTTATCAAACCAAGTACGGAAAAAATCGTCTTGTTATCAATTTTCATATCTTTGTTATTCCATATGATCGTTTTCTTTGTGCATGGCATTTTATTATTCTGCACATCCTTAAACTCAAACCAGTATTGTAACATTCTCTTATAAAAGAGTGGTAGTTCTTTCATGTCAAGATCCTTACTGTTACAGTTACAGGTTGAGAGGAAGGTTAAGCCTCCCAAGTGTAATGTGGCTTCATTGGGAATAACCGTCCATGCCGAATTCCCGCTCAGGTGAAATCGCTCTATCCAAATAGACTTTAGGGCTTTGTTCATTAAAGTAAAATCAATCATATTCAGACCCCCGGTTTTGCGTTCGCCAATAATTTTGTTTTTTTTATATTTAATTTTTTTTATTTTGGCTATTCTGTTGTCCCAGATAAAATTCAAGGCGATTTTGTTTACCTGATCACAGAAGTTTTCAGGGATTGGCAGTACGGATGCATTGTAAATAAGCTTTGAAAGGCCCACAGATATAACAATGTTGATCTTGCCTAATAGAGTTAGTTTTCGTCTCTTCCAATTGTTTAAGGTCTTTTCCAAAACATCCAATTTTTCATAGAAGTTAAGTTTATCGCTAGCTTTTTTCGAGTTTGAGAAGTGTATTCCTAAAGCATAAACAGAGTCTTTCGGCCACTTAACGTTGAACGGGGTATCTTCTCTGTTTTTCCATTTTCCCAGCCACATTGCCTCTGACTTCATATGGTTAATTTTTAATCCTGAGCATCTTTCAAACTTTTCCAGGAGGTCAAGCAAAAGACTCATTGATTCGGGTTTTTTTTAGAAAAACTGCTGTATCATCCGCATACTGTGGGATTTTTATTTCGCGTGCTCCTACTCTGATGCCTTCAATTTTCGGATATTTTTTAATCGCAAGTGCAAGAATTTCAATACCAAGGACGAAGAGTATGCCTGATAGTGGACAACCCTGTCTGACACCTCGCTCCAGATTGAAAAAATCAGAGGCATAACCATTGTTCGTGACACAGCTAGTTATGTTGCAATAGAAAGTTTGTATCCAATTTTTGAAGTCAGGACCAAAATTAAGTTTGTCGAGCGTCTTAAAAAGGAAATTCCATTCTATAGAATCAAATGCCTTTCAAAGTCGAGGAAGACAGCAAGACCGGGGAGGTTTTTGGCTGCGGTGTAGCTAATAATATCACTAATGAGTCTCACGTTTTCACCAATATACCTTCCTTTGATATAGCCAGTTTGATCAGCGTTTATCACAAGCGGCAGAACGGCTTCCAGTCTTTTTGCAATTGCTTTCGTGGCAATTTTGGAGTCTGTGTTTAAAAGTGAGATAGGCCTTAGATTGCCAAGGAGATTGGTCGGTTTACCTTTTTTCGGCACTAGTGTTATGATACCTCTTCTTTGACATATTAATAATTGGCGTTTTTCAAAGCCATAATTTATGCTTGCAATAACGTTTTGTTTAACGTAATCCCAGAAGAATTTGTAAAATTCGCATGTGAAACCATCAGAGCCCGGGGTTTTACCATTGTCCATGTCTTTTAAAGCTTGGTAGCATTCCTGTTCGGTTAGCACGCCTTCACATTTCTTAGATTGCTCCTCATTAAGGGGTGTTAACAGGTTGTTGTTAAAGAATGCGTCAAACTCGGAATTATTGGGATTAACATTTCTAGTAGAATATAAACTTTTATAAAATGTTTTCTCTTCTTCAAGTATTGTCTTGGCGTCGTCAGTTTCTTCACCGTTAGATAGTTTTAGCTTTGATATCTTTTTCCTTAAGAAATTTCTCTTTTCTAGAGTGAGAAAGTACTTAGAAATTTTTCTCCGTTGTCATACCATCGCGCCTTACTGCGCAGAATCGTACCTTTAATTTTTCTGTTCAGTAGTTTTTCTAATTTTACGTTTGGTGTATAATACTCGTTCAGCAGATTAAGGTCATTTCTCGAGGAACATAGTTTTTCTTGCAGATCATTTAGTTTTATTAGTAACTGATTTTCTTTGTCTTTTTCTGATCTAGCTCTTTTCTTGGAGTGCTGCACCGTGAAGCTTCTAATTTCCATCTTGATGACATCCCATTTCAGGCCAAGATCTGTGACATCCTTGTACTTTTCTTTGAAAGCCGGAATGCTTTCACACATTTTTTCGACATATTCCTTATCTTCTAACAAACTTGTGTTAAATTTCCAGAAGCCAGGGCCTGATTTTTTGCGTTGTTCGAACGACTGTATATTCAACATAATAGCAAAGTGATCTGAGAAAGGAGTGTGCATAATATTACTCTCTTTTGTTAGATAAACTAAATCAGCTGTGATTAGAAAAAAATCTAGTCGGCTCTGAGACTTGAATGCTTGGTCACGCCACGTAAACGACAGAGCTCGGGGATTTAATTCGCGCCAAATATCCGTGAGAGCGAAGTTTGAGCATAGATTTCCAATTTCGTATATGACAGCATGTTCGTTCGAACTTTGTTTCACACTTTTTCTGTCTTTGGGGGCTAGCGCGCAATTGAAATCTCCTGCAATTATCAATTTGCTATCTGAAAATCCGCTCAGAGTTTGGTTGAAATCTTGTTAAAATTTGATTTGTTGTGGAATGTCATTCGGAGCGTATAGATTGGCAAGGACAAGGTTTTGATTATCTAGCTTGATTCCAACATTATTGATCTTCCATTTTTGTCTTTGGTACTTCTTATCACCTCTAATTGATATCTGGGGTTAACAAGAATCATCACACCTTTGCTATGGTTGGATCGATGGCTGTAGAAGATATTTCAATCCCATTCCGATCGCCAAATGTTTATAGATTGTTCGGTACTGAAGGTTTCTTGGAGAAAATAGCAGTGCGCGGTCTGCCTATAAAGCCATTTAAAGATTTTCCTACGTTTGATAGAATTATTTAAACCTCTTACGTTTAGAGAAATAATTTTAAAGTTAATTGATGAAATTCCGTTATCCATCATGCATTAATGTATTAAAGCGGTTACTGATTGATCTGAATTTGTTTGGACTTATCTTAAAACTAGCCTGTCGTATTTGACTCGCTTTCTGTAAAGCATACTTGTATCTAAAAAAGCAGGATGTAAACACAAAATATATGCAAGTGGCAAACAAAGTGTTTCTGTCGCTTCTATACATAAAAGGAAAGCACATACAAAACAATAACAACAAGATGACACCTATTGCGTAAAAACGCTCGTAAGGGAGTGTTATGGTTAGCCGGTGTATGCAGATTCGGCTCTGCTTAGGCTGTTTAGAGTTATACATGTATATAAAACTGTACAATGTTCTTTCTATTGATAAAGGTAACTGTAGATTGAAAATTTTAAGAGAAAAGCGAGGAATAAAGCTTTAGGGTTAAAGCATAGTTCCAAGAGGCAGAAATTGACTTACGTTGTAATTTCGGTCTCCATGGGGCTCTCTTTTAAGTGCTCCGGAATGGTTCCACAGGTATATCTTTCTCCACCTACAACAAGATGTCGATCAATAACTTTGGAATCAAATCCGAGTGCTCTGGCTTTTTTCATTGCTTTGATCACAGTGCGACGTTCCTGCTGAATGGCTTTAGCATAGTCCTGCGTGATGTAAGCATCCTGATAGGTTGTGGAATTTTTCAGATCTTTTTTCCTTGACCATACAAAGTCTCTGTCTTTGCGACACACAAACCTCGCAATAATTGGCCTCGTTTTTCCAACTGCAGGCTTTCCCACTCTGTGAACGGCATGGAATCTGACATTAGTGACATCTATATTCAGATCGTTCTGTATTAGGTTAATAATCATTCCTTTGCAATCTTCTCCACGATCGTCTAATAGATTCACGAATTTCAAGTTTTCGCGACTCGTGTAGCTCTCTAAGGCAATGTTGTTTTCTTTTTCCACATTAAGAAGCAGCGTTGTTTTCTCAATTGAGACTTCAGCTCGTAAGCCATTTATGGAAAAAACATTAATACTCAAATTGGAGTCGTTCTTTTACGATCGCACAGTTTGCTGTATGCTCTTTTGTAGTTCCCCTGTCAGAAGTAGATCCAAAAGACCAATTTTAAGGGTTGCCCCCTACTGCTGTGACTGTGCTGAATTCAGCCTGATCTTTATTTGAGTTTGCACCCAGTGCTAACTTAAACCTTTCTGATATGATTCGGCGTTGAGATTGGTATGGTTAGTAGTTCAATTATATAATTTGTTTTGCCATGATCTGCTTAAGGTAAAATTATAGTTTCAGAATATTTTTTACAGCTTGTTTCTCAGGAAAATCTATTTGACGGACTTGCTTTTACGCATAAAGAAAATAATTAAATTACAAAAAAAAAAAAAAAAAAAAAAACCCTGCAAGTACACTGCGACCCCTACTCTTCTTGTGTTTAAATATTTGTATCCCGCCGGAAATGTTGTACTATAAAAATTTTCGCAGATCGATTTAGTTCAGTAAGGTAAACACCGCAAACCGCATTTGTTTGGCCATTTTAAACGCCATAATTTTAATCAAGATGATATCTTTGTAAAACAATACTTCATTGCTCAAAACTTTAATGATATTCCTAAGTAGCCAGCTAAAAATAATAGTTTTGTAGTACTTCGAATACCCTCAAGTGAGGAACACTACCGTCAGAACTGAATAAGTTTTAAATTAAGAGAGAGAGAGAGAGAGAGAGAGAGAGAGAGAGAGAGAGAGAGAGAGAGAGAGAGAGAGAGAGAGAGAGAGAGAGAGAGAGAGAGAGAGAGAGAGAGAGAGAAACAAAAGCAAAGCAAAAACAACCTTAATTTAGATGGGTACATTAATGAAAATGCCTATCTACATTAATAGAGCATTTCCTATTAGTCAGTGATTAATGTGAAGATTAGACCATGTACAACGAATGTCTGAGTCTTCTAGCCAGGGACAGAACTGAACTTCTTACCGTCGTCACTGCGGGCCAAATTTGCACACTTCCCAACGTTAAGATAAGTGTATTAAGGATGATACAGAGCGTGAATTGAGATCATTTTCTATTGGTAAGTTATAATGTTAAGAGTACTCCATATAATTATTTATTTTGACATGACAATCCTTACACCGCTGCGTGCAGGAAACGTAATTGCCAATTGATCTTGCTGCAGACAAAATATTTTGTCAGATGTTAATTAAAAATTGTAACTTGCAATACCATTGGAAGCTGTAGTTTGTTCCTCTTCTGATGGGAAGTTTTTATTTGATCCTGTTGTATTATAAACAGTACAAGTTCTGAACACAGCTGTAATACAGCGGGTTGAGCGGCAAAACACAACTGATGGTTTCGCTGGGATGAAATTAGCTCGCCACTTTGAATACCGAAAAACACTGACCTCAATCGCGAACGATCACCAGTGAAACGTTCAGTTAAGTACCAGGCCAGTTTAAAGGAACTATCATGTACAACACAGCTATTATTGTATTTTTATTTGCTGCCATACTTGAGTCCTTGATCATCATTGTTCGCAACATTATCACCATATTCGTGTTTTGGAAGCATCGCAACAGACTCAAGCGAACTTGCTTTCTTCTTATCAACTTGGCTGTTGCTGATCTGTTTGTTGGATTCACAGAGCCAATAGCGTTAGGACCCTTTGACGTTGCGGGGCATCTTGAAGAAACAAGCTTCAAAAGCGCTCACAATAAAAATATTTCAACCGCTTTCCAAGTAACTTTTTCTTTTGCGTCAGTATTTTTCCTCGCACTCAGATCATCTCTCTGGAACGTGCATATGCTTTGATTTCGCCGCTCCGCCATCGAGTCTCGAGTACTAAAGGCTACATTTACAGTGCCACTTTTGCGTGGGTAGCTGCAATATCTTCGGGTATATTAACTTTGCTAGCTGTATACGACATTTTGGATTTCTCATATTGGATAATTGCAGTCGGTTGTGTCATGGTTTTGTGTTTGGTCACCATCTCTGTGTCTTACCTGACAATCCGAGCAAGACTTAACAGCAGAGTTCCTGTCATGGATACCACTCATAACAGAGAAACTGAATCTCAACAGAACGTAAAATTCTCTAGGACTCTGTTTATTGTGATAACTGCCTCTCTTCTTTTTTGGATTCCAGGTATTGTAGCTAACTCCACTCAATATCTCTGTTTAGATTGTGTACCGTTACTTGTTTTTCAAATTCTTAATATCTTCCGTTTGGCCAATTCTCTTGTAAATCCTGTCATTTACATTTTTAGAATTCCCATGTTTAGAGAAACGTTTCAACGAGCGAAGCTCTGCAAGCAGTCGAAGGAATATACAATTAATTACACACCTTGAGACTTGACGACAGCAATGGAACTGCTCTGCCTCGTTCTCCGGCGTTCCTCATTGGTTTGAGCGCGGTGCGCATGGAGTTGTGGGTCTGTTGGTAGTCATCAAGCTCTGCGCTCCCAAATGCAAAGGTGACGAGACAGCTTCTCTGCCATGGTCAGAGATGTACCGCATATCGAGGCAAAATTATGAAATGAGATAATACCCCGTGTTTGAGAAATTGCAAAAAAGCGCCTTGAAAAGAAAGCTTTCGTATTGGCCTAACTAAAACAACGCAGTGTTCTGTGATCATAACGCAAAATTCTTAGCTCTGTTGAAATGCATGACATTAAAAAAAAAACAAAAATTAAAGAAAAGAAAAAAATGCTTTTAGTGAATAGAAAATTATTTGTCATTGATCGCTGTGTAAAATATATATATATTTTATGCTCATTAACTCGAATTTAAATTAAAAGTGGGAAAATATTTTTCCTCGCAGACTGATAAACTCGCTAATTCCCTCTCGTCCCTTCTCTACTATAAGCCGGAAATACTGTCCGAACTTTGCAACCCTCAGTCGTGTCAAGGGGACCCCAACACTGTATCAGCAGTAAAAATAAATGTACTGTTATTTACCTGTGTTCCTGTGTCCTTTTGAGTGGTTTGGAAGGGATTTGAATAGAAGCGTGGGTGGCTTACATTTCGAATATTTTGTTGTCCGCCGCCGGTTGGTTGGAAAACAAAGAATACTGGGATCCTGGAATTCGGAACTGGAATATTCGGAATACCCGGAATCTTCGGAATGACCGAAAAATAATAAATTTAAAAAACCTTCAAATGTAAATAACATAATAAATTAATAACTAATAACTTAATTGAATAATTAATTGTAAAACAAGGTGGATCGAAAACTGCGTATGCACTTCAGGATCGCTGGGAGTACCACTAATAGAAACAACGGACTACGTAGCGGTTTCCTTGTTTTGCATTTAAATATCTATCACGAGAAAATTTTGTATTTAGTTAATTATTTTGACTATTTTTTAAATTCCTCGTTTTTCGCCGTTCCGAGGATTCCGGATAATCCGGATATTCAGTGTATTCCGGTTCCGGTTCAAAATTCCAGGATTCCCTGTTTTCCAACCTTTTAAATAGGGAGTTTAAGAAAACCACGACGGCAACGCTGCTAAACAACAGGTTTAATGAGCAGAACAATGGTTGTGCACGTGCTTTATAATTCTTGGTACATTTCTCACCGTCCACTGCAAAAATGAAATGAACAAGTGCAGAAGGTAAACTTTATGAATTTCTATTCAAGTTTACCGCTGTGTTCCAGATTTAGTTTGGGATAGTTTTGACCGTGATAAACAAAGTAAATGACTTTAGAATATCGCCAGATTCATGGGTAAAATATAAATTCATTTTTCATTCGACGTTGTCCTCGGTGTTGCCGTCGCGGTTACTTGAAATCCCAATGTGACGGTCCGATTACGTCTCAAGTTGCCAATAATATTATCGTCGTTGACTATTAACTCTTATTAAGAGAGAGATTCTCAGGTTTCGTGATGGCCTCGCGTGAGAAGAGAGAAGAGACAACTGGTCCCTTTTCTCATTTCTCTCCGACGATCATGTAATCTAAGATGGTAGGAAACGTTCCCGTAGCGTATTAAGGACAGTACCTACTAAATACAAAGGCTTTTGCGCCAGGTTAAGACCACGCGGAAAAAGTAGATCTTTGCGAGGGCTATTGGAATCCACGAAGAAAAATGGGGGTAGCCCCACATTTTTTCGAGATAGTTAGCCTTGAATCTCAACAAAAATGTTGACATCAGCATTTTTCTGAAAACAGAAGGAGAGGGTATTTCTTCACAGCTTCTTTACAATTCGCCTTTACATACAGAAAAGCAAACACATTTATAAAGATCTGAAAACTACATGGTAAATGGTAACATAAAAACCATTTTTGGTATGTTTTTAGAAACAAAATCGTTGCAACAGCACTTTTAGCGTCTCTTACAGCCTTCCTCTGCTTCAGCTAAAATACAGTCTAAATATCGTTTCCTCACAACCAGAAACTAACCACGTGCTGAATAGGCTTGCCACTTCCATTTCATAACATAAAATATAGGGGTAACCACGCGTTTATTAAAGTTATTGATCCTTTTTGAAACCCTTTACGGTACTCGTTACATTTTTTCCTGTCACCTGCCCAGTAAGTAAAACATTTGCTTATCTCACACTTGTTTTGCACGCGCACTGCGCCATCTGCAGGCACATGCTTAAAGTTGGATTTCAGTACAATTTGCGACAGATAACAGCTAGTTTTTCAGCTGGAAGACGTTAACAGTCAGTGGTTTGCGATATGCTCCAGTGGTGTTCCTGGTTTAAGTACAGGTTCATTAAATTTAATTTGGTCACAGTAGGAAAATTTTGCCTTCAATTTAGTCGTGTACTTGGTAGCGTAGTTGATTGCGTCATGTCAACCCAGCGCGTGCGTGGTGCTTAAACAGGGCGCTTACATGTAGGGCGGTGAAACGAGCGGGTCCGAGCAAAAAGGTGTAATGCAGTAGACTGGGACCTACTAAGACGAGCAGATTTCGCTTACTTGCACTAGAACTTAGATTTCTAAAGAAATACCACGAGACTCCCTTCTATATGAATTAGCAACTTCGTTTGGTGCATTTTTTGTTCTTAGGCAATGGGAAAAGGTGAGTTTTTTTCAGGGTTGAAAACAGGACTTCAAATTTCGCGCTGTGAATGAGTAAGATCTGCTCGCGCTAGTTGTACGCGTAAGCTTTTGACTTAAGAATAACGTTTATGCAAGAAAACTATCTACTCTGGTATCGCGTTATTTCCCTGAGAACAATGTTTAATCATAACAAAAATCTGTTTCGATAGTTTCTTATAGTTTCTGCTCGTTTGGCGAGTTTGCAGAATCTTTTGAACCTGGAAAGGAAAATAAATCTGACGCGTACAAGTAGCTAATTTGCATAATGCAGGGCGTGCACTTTCAAGTCCGAGTCGGTGTTTTCAATTGTCACTATAAAATCTTGACGAAGATTATTTCTGTCATCTTTTGTGCTGAGATGCTGCAACAATTATCGCCAACGCTATAAGGCTACTAACTTTAATTCATATGTGTTTCTTTAACGTAGTGAAATTTTATACTGCAAAAATGAAATAGATATGGAGTTTTGAGAACTCAAACAGCAAAATCGAAATTGAATCCTTATTCGGGTTGATCAATGAAAGGGTTACCGTAACTGTGCTGATTGTTTCTGTTGTCTTCCCATATTTCAAGCTAAACTTTTAATGTGTTCTGAAACATTCTTCAGTCTTAAACATATTTAAAGCCAGAGATATTGTTTGAGTTCGATGTACGTTTTACGCTAAAGAGTGGAATTGAGGTCCAATTTGTCATGTTCATAGCTACAAAACACGAATCGGCGGGCGCTCTTTTTCATCGACAACCAGCGATTTATTGGATTTTCACAGTGACAAACAAAACTGAGCAGTATTTACAAACAAAGGTTTTTGTGTCTTGATGAAACATCGAATGTTGATTGCAATTCAGGCGAAACTCAAACTCGCAAAATTTTATTACTTTTCGGTCTCTGTGGCAAAATCCAAGCAAGCGTGTGGCAAGAGTAGGGAAACTTTGAAGTTCTGAAACGCTGCTATATCCAAATATATCCCGCTGGTTTTTTACTATGTTATGTAAAAGCTATCGATCTTCAACATATGTAAAATTTAGAGTGGAGTAATGTGGAGTGCTCGTAAAAGAAGAAGCGGATCACGGCTTGATCATGATAAGCGGGACTAATCTCGTTCCCAGATCTCTTGTGGACGAAGCCGAAGGCGAGATCTTGTCAAGTAAGAAAATTTCTTTTTCTTGATTGGCTGCTCAATTTGACTCCTGTCCAATCCCTTCTTTGAACATTTACGCGGTTTTCTGCGGCAAACTTGAATGTGTCAATGTTACAAATATGGCGCAGTCAGGGGAATTTGCAACATTTGACAAAAACTTGTGCCGTCTTTGCGGCAACACAACAAATACCAACCAGAGGTTCACGATTTTTTCGGATTACAAAAAAACCCCGTAAAATTACAGCGCTTGATAAGCGATTTTGCAAAAGTGAGAGTACAGGAGGACGATTGTTTTCCTAAGCACCTGTGCAGGAACTGTTACCGAATACTGTTAAATCTGCGAGACAAGCTGCTTCCATTTCAAACGAGATGTGCCACAACGCAGATAAATCTCGCGAAAGGAGGAGAGAAAGTCAAGCGGACTCGGAGCTCACCAAAATCAAGCCCTTTTACCTCGCCTTGTTGCGCGCTAAGACAAAAAAAGAGTCGCATTAACACGCAAAATTCGTCCAGGAAAGCCTTATTCCATGATGAAAAAGAAAAGTCAAGTTCCCCTTCAGCTGCAAGTGAGAAAATCGGGCCTGTTAAGAAAGAAGCAAACTGCGCTTTTTGCGTTGATCAGAGTTATTTGAGTTTTCAAGTAGCAGAAATATCAGCCCAGCGATCAAAGGTGGAAACAACCCCGTAGCTTTCTTCAAACTCACATTTTAGTCTGGAAACCTCCGCGATTGGTGAAAAAGAAAAGTAGATAAGAAAAGACGAGAGGAAGAAAGATTTGGAAGTAATTTACAATTCGGGATTGAACAATCCAGAGGTAAGTTTTATGGATTTCCTTTCTTTCGCGCGATCCATGTGTTCGAGGGCATGAAAATTTGACGAATATCTGGCGAACGCAGTGCGGAAAACAAGTGAAAAATACATTTGCTTGAGCTTATCCTGTTAAAAGAGTTTCCAATAGATTATTTAGGCCGTTAGATATGTAAAAAATGTCAGAAACTGTCCATGGAACTTCGTAAATTCCGCGTAAATTGCCAAAGACGTTTGTTATGTTCAGCTCACGTAAATTCATCTTGCATGTCTCCCTCCGGCGAACTCACTCATAAAGCTGTGTGAACATTGCTTTTTGTATGCGAGAAATACAAGAGAAGTGCTTCTGGAGTATTATTTTTGGAATTGGTCGATATTTACTTTGCAATAACCAAGATAACTGTAGAAAAATTATGATTTTCGTAAGTATGCTGTTTCCTAAGAGGTCCGCATGGTGTTTAATACGTTTCGCTTCGATTTTTTTCAGTTGAAAAAAGAGGCAAGCAACAAACCTGTTGAGACAATCAACGTCAAACTACTCAATGTGGCTGTTTCGTCGAGGCTACCGAGTGTAATCGCTTCATCTGTTTGGCTCATTCCAGAAGTGAGAAACTACCTGAAACGATTACACTTTGAAGAAATCCTTGAAGAATGCGAGAATGCAGAAAAATACACACGGGATCATCTACCATCTGTACTACGAGATAAGTCCTTCGGGACTATGAGAGACTTCGATCGGCTAGGAGATAATACTTAATTACAGAAGCCAAAGGGAGCCCAATTCTTTTGGACGTAATAACAGCCGTTTGCTATAGGAGGGAGGGGCAAAATGTCCAAAGGAGTGGAGCAAAGCAGATTCCTCCAATTGGATCAATTTATTCTCTGTTACTGAATCAGTACAACAGGGAACTGAATCTTGTTCAACGTATCAATAAAGTACTACTTACTAGTGGTCAGGCTGAAACAAAGGTGTGCTTTCAATTGAGCATAATGCATGTATCACTTACTTCCCCCAGGGGATTATAAAGAGGGTGAAGGCATCATTATGATTTACTTCAAGAGAGAATGAGTGAAATTTGTCTGGTTTATAATTTTCTCCATTATTATTTTGCATGTAACCTCAACTTCCAGTTTTCATAAATTCGAATTCCCCTTAAGTCTTACTTTTGGCAGGTGTTCTGCAAAAATTTGTTCATTGTTGTAATTAGAAGACACATTGAAATAATTTGCATGCTTAAAACTGTGTTTTCTATAAGTTTCTGCAACAGACAACTGCAACAAATATCTGTTGATATATTGAACATGAACAAAGGTAATATATATTCTGGAAAACAAAAGAAATGGGAGATTTTTCTTTTTTCCTGGAAGTAGTTTTTGTGGCAAAATGTTCCTAGATTTACATAGGCAGTTCACAGCCTGTGATTGTTTAACAATCAAACTGAAATTACTTTCTAGAGTATATTGCAGCAACGTGGTATGTATTACTTGTAGAAAGCAATCATGGTTATGTGTTTGACGCCACCTTAGGACAATATACCTGTACATGTAGCCCTAATATGTATTAAATCACATATTGTCCACATCAAGATCAAAACGCTAAAACTGAAACAACAAGTCACATTCTACACTTTTTCGCTATTAATTCAATACAATAAAATTGACAACTGCTTTAACATCTTTACATATTGAGTATTTCAGACCAGAGAGAGGCGAGGTTTCATCCTCATCATTTTATTCAGTAATGCAGGTTACAAAGATTAGCAGCCAGTAAGGCTGATGTGGACCTACAATTAACTAATAAAATGAGAAATAATAAACAAAATAATTTATAAAATTTCTACATAACACAAAATGACTGAATGGCAATCACTCACGAATCCACGATGCAGTGAGCTTCGTCAGCCACAACACAGACTACGTTTTTTTGGTAATCATCAGATAACAACATTTCTCTGCATTTCCTACTACTGATAAGTACTTCTGGATGGGCAAACACGATGCTAACACGTCCGCACAACACATTTTCCACAGAATCACCTCGGACTTCGATCCCTGTCTCTTTGTTCGCTTCAGAACATTTAGCCTGGATAATTCTGTTAACTGTCCTTGCTTCTTAATTTTCTCAACTTGGTCCATCATCAAAGCGGTCAATGGTGACACAATAATTGCAATCGAGCATTACTATCCACCATACAAAAAAAAGTTAAACATACTCGGCAGAAGTTGATATATTAAAGACTTGCCATATCCTGTTGGCAGGACGGCTAGCACATCTCTCTTTTGCTGAACCACTGCTTTCAAAGCCTCTAGTTGTTTAGTTTTTAACTTTAAATCAGGCGTTCCGCGTTCAGTTAAGGAAAACTTCAATGCGCGGTCAAATTCAATATTTGACATGTCCGCCATGTCCATGGGCAACGTTCACAGCGACGAGCAAGGATGCTGCTAATAATATTTGCTAGCTAACTTTAACCCGCATAACAAACTCTAATTCTCTGCCTGGCCCTAAGCTAACATAAAAATACTGCAACGTTGCTTAACCTATAAAGTCTACGCGCCTGAGTCAGTCTTCTGAGTCTTTCTGTTCCGCCATTTTGGGAATTTATTTTGGGCATGCGCTCTTGCCTCGCCTGTCACATTCCTGACAGGCGATCACGTGGTGCAAATCGGATTTGGCCAGATCTCGCCTTCGGCTTCGTCCACAAGAGTTCTGGGAACGAGATTAAAGCGGGGCATACCTGCAGTCGACACTGTCTTACTTCACTCAAATTTGGGCAGCCTACGACGAAACTACTTAAACATCATTACAAAGGACATAAACGTATTGCATTTTGGTTCTAAAGCATCAAAAAGACTTTGAAAATACAGCACTGGTGGCTCAAAAATAAATAAAGAAAAGTTGATTTCCAGTTCGTTGAGAGGAAATTTTTGGCAGCCATTAATCTCACTGGAAGCGCGGAAGGAGCGCTCTTGCCAGTCCTTCTCCGCATCACACATTGGACCAAGAGCGGACTGCCCGTTTCACCGCCCGGCCTTTTTCCGCCCTGGCTTAAACCATGCCTTGCGTGATGCGCAAAACGTGTGCGCACTAACAAAAGTAGGCACCGTCCTTAAAGTAGTCGATATTTGTTTTTGTTTAAAAAAAAACAAAAAAAAAAAAACAAAAAAAACCATCATTGGATAACGCAATTCAAGAGTTTTCAATGGCTTAGCCATGACGGTACTTGGGCCATTATTAAAAACAGGATCGTCGGATAATGCAATTGAAGAGGATTTATTGGCTAAGCCATCATGTATCTGAGCCATTATACCATGCTCTACAAATATTGTAAGCGTGCGCATAATTTTTTGGGAGCAGTTTTTATTTTATCTTAGTTTAGTTTTCTATATATTGGGGCATTGTTAATAAAACAATAGGCCCTTTGCAGCTAAGCCATCACGTGACCTATTTTTCCTAAAATTATGGGCTATAACTTAACGAATGCCAGAAATGGAAAAAGCACGTCGAAAATACCAAAATGGCCAGGTTTGAGGACCCATCATTAAAGAGTGAGATTTTTTGATCATGACGGTCTGAATTTTTGAAAGAATAAGAAGATTTGTACGGAAAAAGTTGTTGGAGAGCAAGGCCTTGCTCTCCAACAACAATTATTCTTAGAAATCCTTTAAATTTCCCGAAAATTCAAACTGTCGTATAAACTTACTCTTTAATTCCTGGGGCCTCAAACTTGGCCATTTTGGTATTTTCGACGCGCTCTTTCCATTTCTGGCATTCTTTAAGTTATAGCCCATAATATAAAATTTTTCTAGGAAAAATTAGTCACGCGACCCCAGCTGTAAAGGACCGAATATGCCCCAGCTGAAACTGGGGAATATCCGAGAATATTCCCCAATTTTCAAAACTGCGCGCGTTACGAAAAAGATTTGAAGAATAATAAACGCAATAGCCTCCATTTGGCGCGAAAATATACTGGAATATTTGTCTTTGGACATTATCTGTTCCTCGAAGCCCACAGTTTTCGAAACTGTTCGCTTCCCGGAACAGGTAATGTCCACGGACAAATATCCTGGCATATTTTCGCGCTAAATGGAGGCTATTGTTCATATATCCAACAAGAGCGAGTGGAATAATTGTGCACTGTCAATTTAATATTACATTTGTCATAGCAGTGTCAAATGTCAATCTATTACGATAAATCATACAGAAAACCTTCCATTTTAGTGAAACACTTGCATTTACATAACACGTCGTAGAAATGTCAAACGATCGGACACCGCTAAAACCTCAGAGAACAAAATTTTATTGCTTTAAACATCTATGTCGAAAACAATTGGGTCCTGCCTCCACTGTGATCTTTAAGATCAATGCAAGCCTCGCGATGTACGAGAACATTTCTACACATAAGGTATTAAATGAAATGAGTACCTTATCCATTGTGCTGAACAACGCGAATTTCTCTAATCTTAAAAGCTGTTGTCAGGTATTCCAGTTGTGTTGGGATATTCAGATATTCAGCCTGCATAAATACTCGGCGTTCGACCGAGACGCATTAAAAATTACAAATACAGGAGAACTCTTTCAAGAGGAAGACTTCTACAAGAACAAAACGGAACGTATAAACTAGTCCTATGTTACCAGTCGAACGAAAATGTGAATGCGCTTCTACTAGAAAACAGAAAACGTCTCTTTACTCTAAGCCAAGGGAATAGAAATGACGCAAGGAAGAACATGCATATAAAACATTGAAAGGTGTTAATGTAGATATAGGTCGATACTGTATCGACAGCAGAAAACAACTCATTGTCGGCTAGGCATATAATTTTAATTTGGAAGTGAGTAAGGAATCCTACAACTACAAGTACTAAGATTACGTACTTGTTTAAAAGAAAAAGAGCACAAAGTGTTCTTTTGCTTTGTCACTCAACGATGCTACAGATGTACAGGTGTAGATAAAGTGTTACAAACCGCGTTAGCTTGAAAATGAAGTGCAAATAGGAACAAGTTTCTGCTTAACATTAAAAAGGACATTTCGAAAAAGCATCACTGCTGGTATTGTATTATTAGGTAATCCAAGTGATTATTCACGTCAGTTTAATTCAAAGGTATGTGTCCCACATTCCTTCAGTGGACCAAGCGTCTTCCAGTAGTCTTCGAATGTATGCCGCTCCGTGTCGTTTTTCTACCTTCTCCTCGAAACAAAGGTTCATAATTTCATGCAGCTGGGGAGAAAAATCAACTTAACATTAGCCAAAAATAGTAAGTATCAGTAAATATTAAAACAATCTTAGCACTGTCAAAACATTTGTATAGTTCATACAGATTGTTGAAGTAATATATAAAACACATCTCCAACCACCGAGAAGAGAGTTGAAAATACGACGCGTAGCGAGGTATTTTTGACAAACTTCGAGGTGTTTGGAAATGCGGTCAAACACGGTCTTCAGTGTTTGATATATCTTCTCAACCAATCCTAAAACTAACGAGAATACCGCGACATAAAATCGTAAAAATTTCTGGTAATTAAGATCAGAAATCCAAACACCGTCCCGATCATATCCGAAATGCCACACTTTTCGACTATTTTCACGTTCGTGTTTTAATTTGTGGTAATCTTCGTCGTGACATTGAAAAATGTTTCGCAGTCTACACCCCACACTTGACAATGACGTCAGCAAAGACACTAGAAACTATGAACACGTGCTAATATGCATCATCTCTTTCTGAACTACAAATATTTTCATTCATTTACCTTAATGTATTCACTGGAGCCGTGGCAGTTTCCTAATAAGGTAGCTAGCAAATGTCCGAATTGCTCAATATCGTTGCCATAGTTACTTTGTTCATCGACCGCCCAGTTGCTATAGGCACCGGCTTCATTCACCTCGGACGCTCGAGAAAAACCACCCAAAACAGCTGTTATAGGGGGAAGCTAAAGAAACGGTAATGCGTTTAGAAAAATACCAATAAAATACAACAAGAAATATAAATCAAATATTTCCTGCTTGACAGGACAGGTTATTCGTGCTACGCCCTTGGTGGAAAGTGCTTTTTGAAGCTTTTAAATGCCTGCTTGTTGAACCAAAATTATGCCGTTTTCTGACGCGGTCTAATTTGCGTATTTCGAGACGAACGAATTCAACAGGCAGTAACAGTAATATGGGCTAAAAACCAAAGATTTTCAACTTTAGTCTCACTTTGGATTCCAATTTAAATTAAAGTTATCTGATGTCTACCTCTCCGCTTAGCTGTCTTTCTCGGGGAAGAGACTCCCATGTGAAAACGTCGGGGATGGCGTGGCACTAACTTTATTTGACCTTTAAGAGATACTACTTCATCACCGACACATAGTGTTTTTTAATAACTTCTTGAAGTGCAGCCCTGACGGCTAAAACTAGTTGTAAGTGGTCGTGAGCATCCTAAGCGAGACCACAATCTATGATTTACATACGCCCCGAAACAAGACGACGAGCATCCCTAATTTTTTTGCTTGGGAGTCCTCGTAGGGACTGTTTTATTTGGTTATATTTACCTTGAAGTGATCGTATATTTTTCTATTTGTCACGGAATGCTATAGCACTTCTTTTGGTCAAAAAGCAAAGAAATTAGGAAATGCTTTACTTCAAAATTTCACACTCAATATCTCCTAGAATAATCCGTTTCATGTTGCTAGGATAAATTTAAAATATATATATTCACCAAAAAATGGAGAAATAAACAGAACATGCAGAAATATATTGGTTTACTTACTCTCGGGCATTGGCCAATCAAAACGTTGCTTGTTGTAACGTTGTTATGAAATATTCCAAGATCCTGTAGTCGTTCTACAGCGCTGATGACGTCACAGGCTATAGCGCACACTGTATCGAAGTTAAAAACAGTTCCTTTCTGACAGAGAAAATCTTCCAATGTGGAACTCGACACAAAATCGTAGCAAATCAGACTTGAAGGAAAAAAAACAAAATCAAACTATAACGAACAAATCAGTTAGTCGAGTGTATTGAGTTTAAACATCTCCGTCTGCTTGTACCCCAGTCATATTTGTAACAGATTGTTGCTTCTAATATTTGTCCTCCGCGCGCCTATTTGTCACGAAATTGGTACGCATTCACCTAAGGTTGTCCAAGTACAACACTTTGTAACTGGATACCTTTAATTGACGACCACACCATTTGTACTTGTATTACGTGCACTTTCTTGTTGTTTCCCAGCTGTTTGTAAACTACCACTAACATGCCACACAAGAGATTCTCAGCACAGTAATTCGTAGCCGTGAAATTTTCTGCTGTTCTGTTTATTGTGGAGTTAAGTACACTCGATTCACAATCCCCAATCAAATTTTGCCGTCTGCTTCTGACCCAAGTCGAACGATGAAACGAGTAGCGCTTCACTACAGTTAACTAACACCCTTCTAAAGAAATATTTGCAAACTAAATAAGAAACATATAAACTTAACAACATACCGACCAAATAACATACAAACGAGATAACATACAAACTGTTTGGTTGTAAAGCACGAATCTTCTGGTTTCCCTGTTCAAGCCTTTGGTCGCAAGCTAGAGAACAACAAATAATGATTAAACCTAAACAGATATCCTCCGGGAAACTTATCAGAACAAACAACACGAAGATTCTGGACTGCATAAACTCCCCTAGCCTTCCCTGTGGCTCTGCAAATGGTACTTTGGGGGTAGAAAGAGGTTGGTGGCAAACTAAGCATGGTCTGCCTCTAAAAGATGCAAAGCTTTCCCACCATCAGGCATCTTGTACGAGCTTGGGCCCGTAAGAATAATCAAAGCTAAATATTAATTTCTGGTAGAAGGGTGCTTGCCTTTCGAGTGCCAGCGATAATGAAGTAAATTGGCATGCGGCTCTTCACCACAAGACAGTCCCAGCATTATATCAGCCTCTCGATGCCATTCCTCTTTCAATTCTTTGTCAAAGTATTTCAGTAACACCATGCTTAAAATGTTCTCTTCTTCACACCAAGCTGTAGCATAACCCTGAAACAACGAGAAAGACAATAGCTTTGAAAATTATCAATGGATTTATCTCAATATTCATTTTAATGTTTAACATTGATTGATTGATTGATTGATTGATTGATTGGTTCATTGAATTATCTATTTCTTTATATAATTCCTCCATGCACTTCATGCTGAATTTGTATTGGAGTGTAGTATAACTGTGCTGTTTTCCAAGTCCTACTATTTTGCAAGTTTTAATTTCCGCGAATAATGTTCCCTCAGGCACTTAAGTAGTTTTCTCTTTTAATTATTTTTTTCTTTTTGTTTCGAGCCTTTATATCATGAGTCCGCGGCTCGGCAGAATGACCAAACACTCTCTGTGTCACGACGTTAAATAAATTATTACTTTCTTATTACTTATTACTTACTGTTGCACGCCTTCCTGCGGTGTCGTCTTGCAGAATGTTAACCTCTTCAATCAACCTCAGCTCGGCATGTACCTGTTTGTTCTCTTGTTTCTGTGTTCCCGCTGCTTTATATAACTGCAAAGGACTGGAGCTGACGTTGGATACGAAAGTGTTGTCGCCATGGGTTTTCAGCCAATCAACGGACTGATTTTCAGCTTAATTAAAAGAGATAAAGAAAAGCAAAAGTCCTTTAAAATTGTTAACAAAGACCTTTAATTAAGATAGAATTGGCAAGCAATTGTATCTTAGTTAATCTCTTAAACTAATTTCCCCCAAGCAATCTAGTGTGCTAGACTTTCTTTCTACCTGTGTTGTTGTACTGTGGCAGTTTATTCTCTGTAATTTCTGCGGTCAACAATGTTGCGACACTCAGACGTTCAAGTAATATATCAAACACGAAAGACCGTGTTTGACCACATATCCATACACAGAGAAGAGAGAACGTCCAGTCGAGGTGTTTGGGAATGTGGTTAAACACTGTCTTGAGTGTTTGATATATCCTCTCAATTAGATTTATAAACCAAGGAGAAACCAGCGAAATAAAGTCGCCAAAAATCTATGCTTATCAAGATCAGATATTCAAACACCGTCACGGTCATGATTTCCTTTGTATAATTTGGATGAATTATTAAATGAGTTGGGTTCAAATAAAGCATTTAGTGTTGAGCGAAATAAGTTGAATGCTCCAGTGCAATCTTGTCGTTCATGGATTGTCAGCTTGCTCCTATCCGTTGCTCGGAGGAATACCTTCAAGTCTAGCTAGTGATTACACCATATTGTCGCCAATTCATTTGTTAGCCATTCGGTGTAGAATGCTCGAGCTTGCTTAGGTTTCAGGGGACCATTAGTTATAAACAACAAAGCATCAACAAAGGAGCTAATCAGTTATATCCATTACATAAAATAAATACAGCTTTCACTTTCCCCCCGTATTCTTTAAAGAAGGGGTTCAACCTACCTGCCCGTCGGCCGTTTCCCGACTTCATAACAAAACCAGTGACGTTTTTTCTCTTCCGCCCCAAGCTCCGCTTAGCCCTCTCGGTGGAAAATGTGTACAGAATTGGATTGAGGGACGAGTTGAGCGGAAGAACAAACACTGCTATCCACACATAGGCAATTTTGTCTGGATCGTCAAAATGTCCAGTAAGAGATAATATGTTGATTATAATTATTGGCATCCAACAGCAGAAGTCGGTCATGACAATGAAGACAAGCCGCTTGGCCATGGCAGATTCTTTGCTTAAATTTGTCGATCGCACAGCGCGGGCAACGCGCTTTACCGTCCAAAACATTGTAATGTAGGCGACGAGGATAAACATGAAAGAGACGAAGTTCAATCCGACAAAAAAGGCGACAGAATATTCCCACCCGGCCGGTCTCCCTTCGGACAGCTGAAGAGGAAGGCAAACGGCAGAGCGGCTGTAGAATCCAAAATTACCGCTGTCGTCGTAAAAGTAGTTTAAACCTGCGATTGGAATTGTAGATATGACGACACCGAATATCCACACCCCAACGCATGCGTAAACGGCAGCTTTGTATGTGAGGCGCTTGAACTTGAAAGGAAAGACGATACAAAGAAATCTGTCCATCGTGATGATGGTTAGAATCAGAACGGATACTTCACTAGAGAGCATCGAAAGAACTCCGACAATTTGGCAACCCAGTCCAGATCTCCATTCTTCGTCATGCTTAAAGTATTCCCCTTGCCATCTGACGTCCATAATGGCGATTGTCAAAAGATACACTCCCATAAACATGTCGGCGACTGCCAAATTTGTCAGTAAAAAGGAATGCACCTTGTTCTCTTCCTTATCAATGATCCGCCATATTATGACAAGAAGGTTACCAAGGAAGGCGAGGATTCCAAGAATCCAAATACAAATCTGGAGAGTTTCGTTTTTCATGAGATCGTCGCAGCTTGAGAATTCATCGACTGGAGACTCACAGTCCACTCCTTCTATTGATTTCCTGGCGTAGCAGCAGAGGATGAAGCGATCGAGTTTCCTGTATGAGTATTACAAGAAACAGCAATTTCCTCTACTCCTTTGAGCTCGATACTCCACAAAACAGCTAGCCGTATTTTCATTTCAATATTAGTTTTAATAATTAGGTATATTTCACGTCAATGGAATACACCAGAAAGTTTTCTAGCCTAAGCTGAGAAATGAAATCTGCAACAGGACTATCTTTCTTGACGTAACACTCCAATGTCTGAAGCGCGGTAGCCTCATGGTAAGCGCGCTCACTTCCGGATCGAGCGGTCCGGGTTCGAGCCTTGGCCCGGGACATTGCGTTGTGTTCTTGGGCAAGAACACAACACCCAGGTGTATAAGTGGGTACCGGCGAATTAAATGCTTGAGGGTAACCCCGTGATGGACTAGCATCCTGTCTTGGGGTCAGTAGAAATACTCCTTGTCGCTTAATGCTACAGAAACCGGGATAAGCTCCGGCCTGACTGGCCACTTAGTTCGTTTGCAGACTTTACCTACCACTGCGACTAAGTTAATTTGTCGGTACTGAAAGGGTAAAGGGATAAAAATAAACGAAACTGGGGAGAAAAATAAAGGCTACTCACAGATATTTCAGGTTGGTCAGTTCACTAAATGCATCTGAAGGTACTTTAGCGAGTTTATTACTGTCCAGGTGCCTGTGTGGAAAGATGATGGGAAGGCCAATAAAACGTAACGTTACTGACGTTTCTGAAATATATTTTGTAACATTTTAAAATAATCTATTGACAGGACATTTACCTACACCATATCGCTTGCGATATATTACATTACAATTAATTATACTACATTTCAAAGTTACCTAAATGAATATTCCATCATTTATTTACGTGGGTAATTGCTAAGAAGGAAAAAATAGTGTTACGATGCACCAATACAATTTAACATACATACGTCAGTATATGGATTCAATGAGCTACTTAGAAGCCAGATATAACTTATATTGCGCGTATTGTTTTTCACAACGAAATCATTTTTTTTATTATTTTTTTTATTTCAGGGGTTCAGGATGGTAACAACGGAATATCAGTCTTGATTCTGTTTGTTGGTTTTTCCTTAATTCTAAAACTCCGACTGATCATCTTTGCAATTAATGTTGCCATGTTTGGATTATTCTGTGTGTATTTTATGTTCCAGTAATGCTTTGGTAACTGTTAAAGAAAGAAGCAAGACTAAACTTATACCTTTTGGTTGATCTGGCCAGCACAATATTGTTGACTCTAAACTTTTCGTTGTGAAGAATTATCGAATTATCATGTACTTACAGGTATTCTAAGGAGATCAGTCCTTTAAAAGTGTCCTTTGTAACTGCAGTCAGCTCGTTGCTGCTTAGATTCCTAGGGAAAGGGCAACATTAAGCCATGAAAATTAGGAGGCAGTTACACAGAAAAACAGACCCTGTCACTAACTGAGCTAATCACCTTATGTACATGTCGAACACCAGTGGCAGTGGTAAATAATATGTTGCACCAGACCACATCTCGCCAACTTAGAGACATTAAAATCGTACCCCAACAAACAGAACTGGAGGGAACCCTGAAAACAACGTATACTTAGTCTAGAATGCGTTAAACGTTATGCACTTACAATAACTTCAGTTGAGACAGAGCTCCAAACAGGCCATCCGGTAATACTGTGAGCTTGTTATCCTGAAGGTACCTAAGTGACAGTAAAGAGATATTTCACTTTCGGATTGGAATGTGAGGATAATTAGGGTAAGCACATTGGAGCGATATGCACAAGAAGCGAGTCTGATTGCTTTAACATGATATTTACGATAACAGTTTCTCGCTATGCGATTATTTACCTTTCCGTTTAATGACGCTGAATACGTATGAGTTGTTGGACAAGTGCGAGGTCAAGTTGGCTGGGTATTGGCCAAGTTCTTTTGCGCGTGTCTATGGACCAAGCTCATAAACGGGGAGCAAAGAAGAAGACCAATATCCAGTCATCTTGACCAAACAAGCTTGGCCAATAAAGGATTTATTATATGGCAGAAAGAGCAAGCTCTTCTTGCGGGATACAGCGGGCAGTCCCGAGGGGGCAAGATAGACCCATCTTGCCCTTTCGGGTAGCCCATCACAGTGCTATATATGGTTCATCTTTCCCGCTCGGAGAGCTTGGCATAAACTAAAAATTGCTATCGTACATTTGTCGTAGTCTTTACCCCTTCTGTAATATATTTAACTTACTTTACGAACGAGTTTTTCGTTACACCCAGTTGAACAACTATACCGTTAAATGAAACGATTTTACAAGTGACCAAATCATATAAACATGAAAAAATCGCATTTACTCACAAATGTGTCATGTTGCTATTGGTACCAAAAACCCCATATTCTAACTCATCTATTTGGTTTGAACGCAAGCTCCTGAAAAAAAGGTAAACTTCACGCTCAAACATTTCAGTTTTACTTATAAACTTTATCAAAATCGGAAAAATAACTAAGTTATGAAATTTTCAGAACTTACAAAACTTGTAAATGAGGTAGTCCATCCAATAATCCACTGAGAGCTTTGCGAAGAAGGTTTGATCCTAAATCACTAGAGGAATAACAATCCAACTTGTCAATGGAACTGAGTAAGAAAACCTACATCTACACTATATCTCAACTATAACCTTTTCAAACGCTCGCCCTAGCTGCCTCGAACTTATAATCCTATTTCTTTGAAATTGGAAATAATTACAAAAAAAAAACCTTTATAGGGTAAGCACAATTAGTGATGTCCCAGTAGTTTGCATTGTGGCCTTTTTGATTAAACAAACCAGTATTGTAAATAAACAGAACCTTGAGTGACAAATTAGTCAGAAATTATTACTTTGGAGAGACTCGCGGTCCATCACGGGATGCTTAGGGACTATTTGAGGTTTTGGCGGGAGATTTAAGTCATTCTAGGTCGCTCAGTTGTAGTGTTCGCCCACTTTGTTTTTTAGGAACCATCAGTTAAATTTGTGAAGTAAACATTAGGATACATTGAATCTGATGGCTGACTGACGGATCCAAACAGGCTGAATGACCATCTAAAAATCCCAACTAGTTGTGGACAGACCAGTTTTCTACAGAATTTACAAGAAAATGAGGAGTTTACTCCGGGACTACCGAACACAAATCCATCGAGTTTTAGGTAGGAGGATTTGAATCCGGGACCCTAACCACTAAGCCAAGCCACCTCCAGTGAAGGACTTGACTTGGCGATGTTTGAAGAAAAGTTTTAAATAACAATTTGTAAAAGATATACTCACAGGACAAGTAGACTAGGAAGGCCAGTAAACGCTCCAACAGGGAGAGTACGAAAAAAGTTGGAATTTAGTCTCCTGGAAAAACAAAAAACCAAAAAAAAAAACAAGGAACCAGGTCAAAAAGAAAAGAAAATAAACAAAACAAAAATAAAAACCTAAAACAAAACGAAAAACAACAACAATAGCAACAACAACAACAACAAGAATAAAAACACACTGAGAAACGTTGTTATCCACGAATAAGTGACGGAATAAACGGCGGACTAAGATCAGTGGCTATCCTAGCACAGAGAATCAATGTTTGACAGTGATAATGATACAAATCCAAGTTTACATTTAAGGGGAAAACTGTCACCAGCTTAAGATTATTCCCCAGTATTGCATTGCCCATCCCTACTGCGTATAATTTCACGCGTGATTAGCGCGCGCGCATTAAAAAATGGCGGCTTTTCCTTTACAGCTGGACCTCGCCATAGAGGTAAATCGTCATTTTCTCGCAAACGGGTATGGTGACCTATCATTTTTTTCTGTTGTTTTGAATTGAGTAATAAATTTCTCTGTGTAAAATAAATATGGACCAATTCTCAGTGTAGAACAAAAAGCAATCGTCGGAAACGTAAATTTAGCAAGCAATCGTGACTGCAATCATGGTGCTATTATAAAGATTTATATGGGTATAAACAAGGTGCTTTTGTTCCTAAACGAACATGGGGACCCCTCACTTTTATTTCAAAATTTAAGTTCCTACAATATAAACAATCAATAGGCAAAGTTTCACAAAAATCTCAGTGCAGGTTCTATTTCGGTGGAATGACCTTAAGAGATAGATTTACAACAACGGCATTTTCGAAATATAACACTTCAATGTCTTGATATATGAAGGCGACTTAATGAGTCTTGTAGGACATTAACGTTAATTCGAATGCGGAGAACTATGATTGATATTAATTGATAAAAACTTCCTGACTCGTGAACTGAGCTAAAGTATTCAAATAACAGAACAAAATGATAGATAGTTATATGAAACCTAAAGCCTAATTTCTCCACACTTGATGTTGTCGTTGTTACATTTATTGTCAGTATTAAGATATCCTAGTAATACTTTTTTAAACTTACTAGTTGGATACTTACAGAGTCGTGACAGACGTCACATTATGAAAAGTCTCTTCCTCAAGGTGAATGAGAACATTGAAACTCATGTCGCTGAAGGAAAAAACAAAAAACAAAAAACAAAACAAGAAGCTTATTAGCCTAATCGACAAGAACTTGGTTTTTGTTCGAGTGCAGCCTAACGAGCATGTCAGCTGTGACATGTTTGTTTCTTCAAAAGCACAACAAGAACCAAAAAGGAGTACAGCCAAACCACACATATTCACTCCCAATTAGTAGCTACAAAAGTGTTCTCAAACTAGGGATCGTTTGTATGATTATCTGGGAATGATCCTAATCCCATTTACAGATTCACGTGACGCGTACGCTGTTGCAGGTGTTCAGTTAATTGGGGCGCAGCGTGAGAAATGGCGAACAAAAAAATAGGAGACAAGCGCGACGCAGGAAAACGCAGAAAGTTTGGTCCTCCTCGCACTAAGCCTCTCTCTCCTATAGTTCCTTCCGCGCTGCCCTCCAACTAACTGAACACCTTGAAGAGGCTATGTGAAAGAGCACAGTTAGTTCTCTTTTGTATTATTTAGCAAAGTTAAAGTTCTACTTGAACTCACATGTATTCCAATTTTGGGAGGTCTGCAAAATCCATCTCTCGTAGTTGGGAGATCCGGTTTTGCTGGAAATTCCTGATGAACATGAGAAAATGACACTGACTATCACCTAAGAATAACAATTGCATAACTTTTTGAAACAAGAACTGAACTAAAATTAACCAAGGCATTATCTACAGCCATAAAAGAAAATTAAACTAATCAAAACTTAGAGATAAAAAATCATTATGGTGCTCTTTACATACACTGCTCCAGTGTTGAAAGGAAGATTGCTTGGCACCGAAAGCAACTCCTCTCCAGTGACCAAGATCTTCTCGTGCTGACCTTCGCCAAACTCTTTGCATTCGCAGCTTGAGGGACATCCTGAAAACAAATTCCCTTATCAGAGTCTAGTAATAAGAACACAACCTCGATTAGCACTCAGATAACGTTAGAAAAACAGAGGCAAATTGGAGACTGTAGAAAAAGCTTTATTCGTTGAGTGAAACAAGCAAGATCGTCTAAATTGCCAAACGCCTAGGGAACAAATGAAAATTGAAACGTCTTTAATTATAGATCCCCAAAAGTAATGAACTGTTAACTTCCTACAAATCCAAGGTCAAAACTGGGAAATTGTAATGCTTATCCTGAGATGACGTCATTGTGTACCTTGTTGACGTAGACAAGATGAATCTGTATAATCAAGGGCTGAAAAAAATTAAAAGAATGTATCGATGAATAACACCGCCATTTTCGTCCTCATCGTCAAATATCCAACCTAGTTAACAAGAGTTAGATCGGTATTGCATTAATCAAACAGTTTGCAATTGAATCAAAATGATAGGCATCAACTTTTTTAACATAGTTTCAGTTGTCCTCATCAAATTAATTAAATTCACTAATTCGCACATTTCATAAGCATTCTAGCTTGATTTTGTACTAATTTCTGTTATTTCTTGCCTTTTTGAGAAAATAGTAAAATCCAAGATGGCAGATCCAAGATGGTAGGCCAAATGACGTCATTTGACGTCATATGACGTCACAACCAACAAATTGGGCAATTTTGTAGAGCAATCTAGGGCTATATAATCAATTCAAGGTAGACCTATTTCGCTACGCCTTAACAGAGCGAAAACCCAAGGGGAGGGAGGATTCTATCCAACCCCCTCATGCTCTCCTTGTACACGACGGGGTTATGAATTAGTTTGCCTTATGAAGCATATTTTCAATAATGTTTTTGAAACGAACTTTCTTCCAAGCACATTACCTGCCAAATATTTACAGTGCAGTATAAAACTTTTAAGTTGCTCCAAAGCTCTTAGTTTCCTTACTGGAACGAGCTCCTTTTGAGGCACCGTTTGAGATATGTAACGGCTTCCAATTTGGGGATTCCCAATTATTATGCTAGTTTTTGATGTCTTCAATGTAACCAATTGTCGGTTTTTCCTTGGCCTATTCAGACGTGCAAAGATAATAGAAACACAAGCTAAACGCACAAAACTTCACATACCACTAACAGAGTGATAAAAGGCCTTGAACCTTGCTTTGTGTACATCTCCAAGACAAGAAAGATCAATCGTGAAATGATTTGATGATGAGACCAAAAGAGGAGGATACATATAGCCGCAGAATCTGCCTAGTGCAGGTGATTTCAAATCCTGCCCATCGAAAATCTGAACAAAACAGTCTTTGCACCTGGGGTGATCCTTGAGACGGAATTCTTGAAACTCCAGGTGAATGGTGTGACCCGATGGGACGGTGATGTGCCAGGCGCAGGACATGTCATCAAGATAATTTCCAGGAAATGATGGAGAGGAGAAATACCCTGACATGTTGAGTAAGTTTTTGCTGCAAGCTGAAATAGCAATTATAAGAAGATTTAATCCTTTAATCCTCGATGTACATAAAAATTGTTCATGCATGAACTGTATTTACCTTGTTCCTGGTGTAAATTGACGCAATGCTTTATCTCAAGGTAAACAAGGCTTTCATTAGGTCTATCAAAGACCATCAAATTAAAAAGTTTGGGCGTTTTCCATTTAACCGAAAAAAAAAATTGAAACGGACTCTTATGGTAGTGACATTTGCTAGAAAAGTTTCTAGAAATTTCGAAAACATTTAAATTTTCGAAATACGAACCATTCAAACTAAAATTCCTGAAATCCTGGGAGAAAACGAAAATGGAAAGAAAATTCTCGGTAAGAAATGTCCAAAATTTTGCGTTTACCTCAAGAGGCCGTCTTTTGTTCCGGAAAATTCCGAAAGTGCTGTTCCATTTGCTACTATAAATTTTCAAAAGTTCAAACTGGAATTTTTAGTCGTATGGACATCGCATATAAATTCAGGATGTTCTTTTAAAGACTAATACTAACCCAAATAATCACACTAGACCTTTGGGCCAAAAATAATGGGCGCTTTCCGTTGGGCCAAATTTTCGGAAAACAGGATAACCTCTCAAGAATCCAAGAATCTCTGTCCCATTTTCATCCCACAATGTCTGGAATTTTAGGTTTAATACTTCGAATTTCATAAACTAAACAATTTCCGGATTTTTCGGAATCTTTCCAAGAACATTTCTGTACTATTTGCCCCCATTTCTATGGTTCCGGAATTTTGGTTGAATAGAATGCGCCCCTTACCTCTTGATCCCTTATCGATTAATTTACGATAACTGCAGAAATTCTCGCGTGCTCATTGGCTAATTTTTATTGTCAATAAGCGGACAGACACATGAATTTATAATTTATGCGATACGTCAACGAGCAAAAACGGACAATTTGACAATTTCTTATCGTAAAAAGACAATTTGACGTCAGTTTTTCATGCATCTGTCCTGTTATGGACCACGAAATCCCTCATAATATTGTCAAAGTAGTCTGCAGATCCACAGCTACTTTGACAATGTTGTAAAAAAGATTCATGATCAATAACAGGACAGACGCATGAACAACTGACGTCAATTTGTTAACTTGAAATGCAACGCATGCCCAAGCCTTGGCACGAGAATCAAGTACATTATCTCTCCCTTACTGAGCCAAATGTAGTTCAACAATCATAGAATATAATTTGGGTAAGCAGGATGACTGATGCCCAAATCCCGCGGAAGATATCTACCGATTTTCCTAGAAAGTATTCAATTTAGAATTGAACATAAAATTGATTAATTGGGCCTGGGAATTGATTCTGGATTCACGCATGAGTTATTCACTCGCACCTGATTGGTTCATTAACTATGGAATTGCGTTATGCACGAGAGACAGAACACACAGAAGAACCTTTATAAGAAATACTACCTGTATCGCAACGTTTTAATTACTGACCGCCAATTGAAACTTTCAACGGAAAATTTCCAAATTTTTCAAAAGTCGCTTTTAGCGGTTTCGTAAACAATGTAATCAAGTGGGCTAATTTCAAGCGTAGAAATTCGCCGAACCGCGAAACTATCCCTTTAAGAATTGTAATCCCATTCAATTAGCGCTCCTAAGAATGTTTCAGGAAAAACATGACTGGCTTAGGCTTGTTACCTTGCTTGGCCCACATTGGCTCGTGCTTGCAATATTTCTCGTCAATGTACAGTCCTGTCAATGCTATTGAGTCATTAGTCTCCTCTGCTTCACCTTTTATTGACACCTATTGTACAAATAAAAAGTATTCCCTGTAGCAGTATTTGACTTACTCAGGCTGTGCTTTTGTAGCACACGCATCAGCAATAAATGTTTAACGTAAAGTAAGTTTATTTCACGACGACTTGAAATCTTAACTACTTATTGCCTGGTGGTTTCTGGGACAAAAATAATAAGTTAAAATCTTGACGACCTCTTGTCAGTGGTTTCTGGGACAAAAATAAAAGAAATATTTCACAGTAAGAACGGAAAATAGCAGTTTTCAACAAGGGGATTACGAGAGGAAAACGATAAAAACCGACATTTACCTCAGGATTAGGATACAAGGCGAAAAACGGGTAAACAGCATAAACGAACATTGCTTAGATGAAAAGTAAACGAACTTTCCAGGCATTAACACATAACACGAGAAAGTTAAAATGTTTAAATATGACCGCTGTAGACTGGGCAGGGAGCTCATCGCTTACAAGGGATTTGCCTCTACAATCTTTGTGCGTCAGTCAATTTCACCAGTGCCCATCCCCTCCCGGGCAATAGCCGGGCAATTGCTCCACGTTTTTAATTTCGACGTCGGGCATTTGAAGTTCTGTTATTTATCAGGGGTCGGGTATCTGTCTATCCCTGGGACACTCCCATTTGACACCCTTGTAGTTTTGGTCTCTCATGTGGTGGACAGCGCAAACTTCATATTGTTCTCGTATTTATTCATGTCCTGTTGATCACACAAAGATCGAATAAAATTAATTCCATATGATGTATGAATTCTAAAGCTACCTTTTGTTAAAAACTTTAATATAAATTTTGTTTTTGTCATTAATAGGTCATATCTCCTTAAATCTTCCATGACACGTACATTGTATGTTAACATTGTACACTTGACGAGCTGAGCATGCCAAAACAGAAGGACTTTAATTTATAGACTAATTAAAAAGAAATCATAAACCAAAAGTAGCTATCGCATAGCGCTTTCAAGGACATTTTACACAATGTTGTGACCATTGGTAGGATAAACTCAGTTGTAAACAAAATCAGTAACATATAAAATAATAATGTTGGAGAATAACACCTATTCATTTTAATTCATGAGATTTTAAGCAGTGTTGTTTTCTAGCTAAGCCCGGGGACAAGGCATTTGCCTTGTTCCTGTTTTTGTCTCCCCCCCCCCCCCCCCCCACCCCACCTGGGGTGTTTGACCCATTTATTTAGCCCTACCCTGGGAATTGACCATTTTTTTGAAGAAAACGTCGGTGCCCGGAGGTTGGCCCGGAACTGGGAGGATGGACTACTGGAATCGACTGATATAGAGATGGTAGGTCTTAGTATTATTGTTACCTGAAACTTCGAAATAGAACTCAATGGCACTTGACCAAATATCCAGTTCGTACCAGTTTTCCGTTTAGAAACCCAAACTGCTGTTTCTCGATGGTTGTCTACTTTCTGGTAAATTGTAAGTGTCTTTTCTCCAGGTCCCCTCAACATATAGCGAAACTTTAAGCATTTGCTGTGCCCGTCACGCGATCTGTTGTATAGTGGGCTCACAAGAACAGCGGTCTGATTAACGCGAGTTGCGTTGATATCCACCTCAAGTCGGTCACCTAAACAAATCAATCAGTTTGCAATCCTCCTTAGGAAAAAAGATGGCGACTGGTACATTTACCCATAGTTCTTAGCGCACGAAACCTTAACAGCATTCATAAAAACGCACAGAAACGTTACACAATCTTCAAACCTAGGTTACTTAATGCCCTTAGTACAGGGACATATGTTGTAAAAATTTGGTTTTCTTTGTGCCTTTTAGGCTGTGTTAGGTTCGCAAGGCCTTGTGGTAAAATGTACACCCGCCTTCTTTTTTCCTACGGTGGATTGTGGATAATAGTAGTGTCTTTACAATTTATAAAAATGTCATTGGAAATTCTCTTAAATTTGTAAGTTCAATTTGAAAGAGGTTTTCAAATATCGCAATAAGTGTAAATACTTAATTGCTCAAGCTTTCATACAATTACTCGTTTATTACATGACGGCTGCCATCCTCGTCCCCAGAGGCCGCGCTCGTTTTGGTCAGCACCAAGAATCGCGACCTCTGGCCGGGTCCAACTCCGGAAGTCCGCGATTCACGGACTTCCCGTCACTCTGCGCATGCTAAGAGTCAAGTCTGACAAATCTAATTGGTTCCAGTCTCATACTATTTTGTTTGCAAAGCCGATCAGAACCGGAATCTCACTTGACCTATCCAGAAGTCGTGATTCTTGGTGCTGACTAAAAGGAGCGCGGCCTCCGGGGACGAAAATGAACGGCTGCGAAAATCGCGAACGCGCGCGCATTAGCTCAGTGCTAATTAAAGGTTAATGAAAAATTGGCCTGCTCACACCTAATCTCAATGATGTAATTTTTTCAGTCATATAACAAATATGCAAACAGTGGACCCAATGAGTGTTTCATAGTTTGAATATTACATGAACTAAATAAGTGCTTTATGTACCCTAAATAAATATATCTTATTAGATGTTTTGGTGTGTAGTATCGCTGTTTATTTTTTTCTCAAGCATCTGAGCGGGCCGGATTCCTAAATCCTCGAATTTGATCGGCTAATCATACGCACGTGACCGGTCCAGCTTTTTTACGATACGGCCCACGGGCTGGATTTTTTTTCCCGCTGCCTAAATTTTGCTCCTAAAAGTTAGCGGCAATCGTCAATCATATCTTTTGCCTTTTTACACATCCATCGACGATTAGTCAACGCAAGTTTATCTCTGTTCACTTTAAAATGGCAAGGAAAGTCACTGTAAGTAAATTCAATTGAGTGTTTTGAAGTTGTGAGAGTTTGCTTGGTTGTTTGTAGCTTGGCGCCGTAATGGCGCGTAATCCTGTGTTTCAGTCTCGCCGTAAAATTTCAGTCAGTTTCAGTCGAGTTTACCTCTCTGATCGTTGCTGTATTTAGAAGAATTTCTGTGGAATACACTTAACGAATTTCCTCGCTTTCTGCTATTCAATTTACGGTAGAAAAGTGACGAAGTGATTTTAAAAGCAACGACTGACAGAAATTGTTTTGGTAGTAAAACTTCAAACTTCGCACGAAATTTCACACCGCAAAAACAATTTTGGAGAACTTAAATGGTGAAAAATGCAACTAGCACAAAGTAGTTCGAAAAAAATCTGTTTTTTAATACATCTTTCTTTGTCTACTTTCTGAGTTACTCGCTCGTTGCCGATATTTTTTAAAAATCTTTAGTAGACGGCGCGCAAGCCGATTCAATGACAAGAGTTGCGTAAACAAACCCATTTGTAATCTGTAAAACCAATTTACTGCAGGAAAAAAATAAACATGTTATTTGCCGGCTTAGGGTCGGTCCGTATGGTGAAAAACTGTGACCTCGGACTTGAAAATGCTGCCCTCGGTCTGCGGCCTCGGGCAGTTTTTTCAAGACCTCGGTCACAGTTTTTCACCATACGGACCTCCCAGCCGGCAAATAATATATATATATATATATATATATATATATATATATATATATATATATATATATATATATATATATAAAGTGTAAAATTTGATTTTCGTAGAACAGTGCTCAATACATCAGAGTAGAGCGAAGTATACAATGTGGGAGGAAAAACACAAATAAACTACAAGTTCATCCCTACAAGCCTGTTTCGTGGTTGCCCACTCATCAGGGGATTTGATGAGTGGGCAACCACGAAACAGGCTTGTAGGGATGAACTTGTAGTTTATTTGTGTTTTTCCTCCCACATTGTATATATATATATATATATATATATATATATATATATATATATATATATTTATAATAAAGTTTCCATATAACGCGCGCTCTGATTGGCTGGAACAGCGTGCTTTATCAGAGAACAGAGCACGGGTTGATGACGGTAAGTTGGCTTCCAAATTTTGCTTCGGAATTTTGACAAAGTGGACCCAAATTAAACATCCCCGTGACTCAGACAAACGCACTAGAAGCGAGCTATTTTTCTGCAGTAAATATGGCTCACAGAGACCATTTTTAGCAACAGTAGTGTTAAAACTGTACTAAAATAACAAGTTTTGCTAGATTCCCGCCGACAAAACATGTACAACTGTAGCGAAATACACAAATTCTCAACCTAAACAGTGCTTCGATAAGGACATTAATTTTGTTACGAAGGCAGACATTATACTAAGAAGTAAAACAACGACAGAAAACAATTGAACTGTCTCTGTTTATGATGAGAAGCTTTATTTTTGTAAATTTACAATTAAGAATGCTCATTTGCTCAAACAACACTTACATGCAGTGTAGTAACGCTCGTTCTTCGGTCATCTCAGCCAAGTAAACCGACGAGTGGTCAGGGCAAAACTTGCTCTGATATTCTCTTCTGTGCTCGAAGTAGAACCAGTGGGAGTCGTTAAGTCTTTCTAACTTTTACGCTAGTTCGGGCAATCTTGCTGCATGCGGCTACGAGCCGTAAATAACTGTAGCTCCTTTCAAATTCAACCCGGCATTTCGCATTTTCATCCACAAGCTTTGAGCTCCGCGTTTCGTAATTTCCACTGGAAAAGTGCTCGTTTTCATGGGCCACAATACGGCCGGATTCCTCTGGACTATAAACCTTTACCTGCCTTGAGATCCGTATTTAAAAATTAACTTAAAAGCAAGCTTTGAAGGCATCATTCTTCTCTCGAAAGCCGCTCAAACTTCTCGAAACTGAAAGCTTAGCTGAAGTCCAGTTTGTGATTGACAGCTGTCGCTTCGTTAGCCAATCAAATTATTTGAACAATTCTAACAAGGATTGTGATTGGCTTATTTTAGCGTGCTTTATCAGAGAACAGTGCACGGCTGACGCCACTTTTGCTCGTTTGGAAAATAAAGTTTGGTTTGAAAATTCAGCCGAATGCGTGGGGAAATTATCTGATTCTTTATCATAAAACAAATAAAGAAGCCTCGACTGTGCTCTGTTCTGTTGTAAAGCACTTAGGAAGCGGTAGAGCACTCAAGAAGTAGGGAAAAACACTCGACTACGTCTCGTGTTTTCCCCTACACTTCTTTCGTGCTCTACCGCTTCCTGCGTGCTTTACAACAGAACAGAGCACAGTCGAGGCTTCTTTATTTGTTAAATATTTTACGAGTGGTACCGTATTTTGACAAGTCAAAATACAAACAAGGAGTAAAAATATAAAACAAATATAAACTAAAACATCTAATAAGAGATTTATTGTCCAATTGCTGTGGTCAATAAATTTATCAATGAACTGAAGAGGGAGAGTGTGACAGTTTGCGTTCGCGCGCCGACTTGTACGGCAAACAGGTTTTTTACCGTACAAATAACTGTAGAACATCGCTGTATATTTGTACTGTTATTTGGACGGTATTCGCTTTTACATTGGACATCGTTATTATGGTCAATTGACAGTTGCCAAAACAAGGTATCCCCTGACCAGTATCACGGGAACATATCGCGGGCTCAGGTTTAGAGCTAATCGAGGTCACGTGTTTTGAAGTTGACCGCTTCCCAGATACAGGTTGTCGATTGGATAGCGGGCTCAAGTCAGGTCCTTACTCTGAGGGAGAAGGAGGGGGTACGTGCAAAGCAAAATTTCCGCTCAAATTAACCCCTGGCGCTTTTTTGACATTTCTTCTAAGAACTTCCTTGTACATTCGTCTCTCGGAAAGTCTTTCGTAAGTTTTTAACTGGAAAAAAAATGGTAAAGTTGAAGGCTGAACAATTACATGCTAAGAATTGATCATTTTTTTAGTTTCTTATTGAAGAAAAGCATTTTTTCTCTTATGGTTATACTTGTTATAATCAGGAGCTCCACTTTTAGGATTAGCTAAATCTTTATATTATGTCCTGATTTACACAGTAATTAAGAGAAGTATTTTTCTATTTTCACTCGACCTCTCTATTATTGAATTTGATTAAAATGTACAATAATAGAAATATAGTAAACACCGTTTTTTCCCTATCTCCGGTCATTTGTTCCCACCTCCCGATAACGTACTAGAACCCTTTTTTAATTTGCCTCGAAGGTTCGAGTTATTTAGGGTTGACTGTACTCAACTTTGTAGATGACTCGCCTTTTCTATCGTTACAAGTTCGAAACCTTTCCAACGCAACTCTATTCTTCAATCCATGTTTAACTGTATGCCACGCCTTTGCGTTTCCTGTCTCATCCCCACATCCGTATGACATGCGCAGTATCTCCTCTGCGATCACTGCATACGACCACACATTAAAACCACTCAATGCTCCAACGGACTCAGTTTTGTTTGTTGCTCTGAAGCCTATTGTCATAGTTCCTATGCCTTGGGAGAGAAATTCTATTTAGAGCCATTAAACCAGATAAGACAAACATATATTTTTTGTCTTTATAACCCCTGTGTAACCTTATTGGTTTACTGTTAGCCTTAAAATAACTGAGATACTACGCGTGCTCTGATTGGTCAGTGGAGTTGCAAAACCTGCGCTCTATTGTACCGGTATACCAAGGGTCCCGATATAGCGCTCTACGCGGGAACTAGAGAACTCAGAACACTAGCGATAACAAATGTAATAGACAGCTTCGGCTTTTACTGGCTGAGATATCAATAACACAAAAAATTTTTTCATTCAACATATACTTGAAAATTTGCAAGGAAAAACAGGACCAGAAGTTACTCGGCATATAAAGCTTACCTTTTTTGCACAGCAAAATTTTAAAAACGATTCCGGTTACGCTCGTGTTTAAAAATAAGGGATCTTTAAACCTTTTTTTCGGTGCTTTCCACGGTCTGTAGAGGACGAAGTCAGATGGGCTGAATGATCATTTTGGCCGTTTGTTAAAAAAGGTGAGAAAATATTTCTTTCGAGTTAACATTAAGCCTATCAGAAATTTTGAGTTTAAACTCTGCATGTAACACAATAAACGAATTTGGTTTCCATTTAGCAAAATACAGAGAAATTTCAGAGGCAGCGTTTCTGTAACTAAACTTTATGCTATTCGCAAAAGTTTGGAAAGTGGTCGTTGAATCACTTCGCGAGCCTACGACGATTTACAAGCTTTTCTTGTGTTCTTGTAGCATGCCGCGTAGCTTGTTGTGCCGGTTAACCCATAGAAAGAGTGCTTTATTGCTTAACTAAATTAGCGATTCACTTCTAGAATCAGTGTCAAGATCAATAAGGTTTGACACAACCACCAACGTAAAACGACTATAATATTTAGTTACCTTCAATTTTCAGATCAAGTGAACCTGCACGAAACCTAGTTGATTGATGTTTTCTTTCGCCATCTTTGAAGACCGCCAAGAGCCCGCTCTTACCATCCCATACCACGCACGTGTGGTGCCACATGTCATCTGTCACGCTCATTGGGATATTGCTGTGTAAAAAGAATTATGGCTGGTTTGCAGTGTCACGCCATCAAAATAAAAATCATAACCATTCAATAAATTAAGTCAAGAAGCCGGGATACGAAAGATGATTGACATATAAACAACCTCGCCAAGATTTAGGTCCGTGCAGGTTTTCATTCTCTCGTTATTCGGAGAAGTGTTTCACTCAAATTTATAGAGCTTTATATGAAATCGCCATGTTTGTGCCCCTCAGAGGGACACAAACATGGCGGCCGTAAAGTAAGAGAAACATCTGTCATCGAGTTTTGCCATTGAAACGAAAGGTTATTACTCTAGAGCTCCGAAACATTGAAATTAACACTTTTTATAGGGCAAAAATTGTTTAGTTAGCAAAAACTTGAGCAATAACTCATCTATTTGACTACTCGAGAGCCTTATCGGGCCGCCATTTCAATGTCACACAACGCACACACTTGGAAATTCAAACGTGCCCTATTTCAAAATGAGAAACCCTGTCGGGCTTAAATGCTGCAAAACGTCAAGTTATTAGAGGGCCTTACGTCTCATGAAACTAAAACTTCGGAAGGATTGGTAATTTCTTATTTTGGAAAATGATGACGTCACACGAAAAGCGGCAAAGGCACGTTTGTTGGCGTGAGTGATTTAATGATCGAAGGTCTCTTTAATTGTTCAAATATTGACAGATGTTATTATCGTTGCCTCGTCTTGTGCTCATTGCCAAGATACATTAATGTCCAATTACGGAATGGAAATCGCTTTGGCAATCATTTTATAGTTATAGAATAAATTTTTATGATATTACTTAAGGAAAATTATTTGGTACCTTCTTATGCTGCCAAATTGAATATCAAAACTGTGGTTATGAAAGTAAAGCCCCAGTACCAAGGTTGCATTTTGTTCCCTAGATGCGGCGACTTCGTATTCGATGAAAAAGCCACTGTGTGTCGTCTTCAACCAGAAGCAGATGGTAAAACCACGACCACGTGCTGAAAAATCAGAGAATGACACGTAGCCAACACCGAAGTCGGGAAGGTGAATCTCGTAGTTACCTGCGTCAAAGAACAGCAAAAACAAACAAACAAACAAACAATAAACAAAAAAACAAACAAACAAACAAAACAAAAACAGAAGTACATCAAAGAATCGTTTGAAATACATGTAAGTGATTATATTCTTTCGACGTTTGAGAGTGGCTAACAACTTTCAAATCTTACAATATAGTGTTTTCAAATAACGTTAAGGCGACTAAATTGGTGTAACAAACCAATCCTTTGGGAGTTGAACTCTTTTCTTATGTAAACACCTTCTGTTTCAAGAAACTTGGATGGCTGCTGGCCACGTGATTGAAAACGTTATATTAGAGGAGAAGAGACATTCAGTATTTGTTCAAAAGGTGTTCCACAAATTCAATCTTATCAATGACTGCTTCCACGCTTTCTGTAATTATTTCGTTGTTTCAAACTCTCGCAGTTTTGTAAAAGCAAATTGTGGGTACTATACACTTAGCAGATTTATCTAATTGAGCGAGAGCCAATTAAGATATGCGGGTGTGTAGAACATTTTAAAGTACCTACCTCCGTCAATCTCAATATCCTCAACGTCGCTGTCATATTGATGGTCCTGGTCAAGCTCTTGGTATTTGACTCTTTTCCACCCACGGACGTTTTTCCATCCACACCAGTCAACGGACGTATCACACGGTTGATCATCTAAATTGATTAACAACATATTTGTTCCGTTTTAATTGAAGAATGAATTAAATTCAGTATCGGTTGAGTTAAATTTAGGATAGATTAGGGTGTTCGTGAACGATCGGCGTAAGGGTTGGTGTACTTGAATCCTGATCGAGTGGTTTGGCTTCGAGTCATGACCGGGTTCAATTTGTAATGCGAGCAAGATACTATTTTCACAGTATCTCTCTACACTAAGGTGTGTAATGGAGTTGGGCGGGGGGAAGGAGCTAGGATTGACAAGTATCTCATCCTGGGGGAAGTGGAAAAACATGCACAGGGATGAGGGCCTGCACTTAGCATATGAATGGAGTAACAGGATAAATAGTTTACACCACGTTATTATATGAACGAATTTAAGTATAGTTCTATTATCAGATCACTTGGTAACCACTTAGTACACGTCTTAGTTCTGACAGCTATGCAATGAGCCCCCTTCAATAAGAAATCTGCTGTCTATTCCAAAGACTACTGAAACGGCTTACTATGCCGAGAGATCTTTCTCGGTTGTTGCACCAAGGTTCTGGAATGACTCACGAAATATCATTGTTCCTCTCTGGATTGTTTTGAATCAAGACTAATCAAAGCTTTTTAGCCTTTTTTAGAATAGGGTTGAAGACTGTAAGAGGCATTGAGACTGTCTATGTACAATTCAGTTTTAATATTATATTATTCATTTTTAATGTTAAATCTAGCTCTCTGCCATGCCTTCGGTATTTTGTTATTTTGTGAACTTTAAGCAACCGGTAGATAGTCTCCATAACAGAACACACACATCAATAAAATACTAAATAGCTCGTTTCAAACTTGAATAGCCTTTGAAAGGTTAAAAATGATGGAGGAAAGCCTGCAGTACCTTGACAGCCATACAGCTCCACTCTCATTGATATGTGGCCAGCCCAAGCTTGCGGTAGAAAGCGGATGTAACGTGCCTTGATTGGCGGGCTTAATTCATGATATACCACAGTGTCCTGGTCGATGTTTCCAGTAAAATTCTAAATGGCAAAGATCGTAGCATGTATAAACGAGTTATCGTAGTCAGAATTGATCCCTACAACTTGGCTTCTTTCATTAACCAAGTAATCTTTATCTTGTCTAACAACTAGAGAATATCAACATGCGTGGATAGGTGACAAGACTAATTACTTTTTCAGAGAATTCTCCAGAAAATACGCCATTTAATCTCCTTGCCGCTTGAAGGTGAATTCTCTACACTTTAAAACTGGCAAGAATTTGACCCAAGAAATGTAAAAAAAAAAAAAAAAAAAAAAAAAAAAAAATAGTTTTTAAATTTTGGTAAGTTAGGTCGACATGTATTTCACCTTATATGCAGTTTTTCCTTGGTCCCTATAGTACTGGAAGTTCACTCCATCGTTACTATACTGCAGTTTGTACTTGGTTACCCACTGGGGGTAATTATTTCTTCCTTGCGTTGCTACACGTGTCACTTCGGTGTGCCGACTTCCCAGATCAATCTGGAACCATTCGTTAACATCGTTGCTGCGAGCAGACCAAGATCCCGCTTTGCCTGAAGTTGCTTTAAAATGAAGTCTGCCATGGATAACGGCATGACTGGAATCCCATTGCGAAGAAGCACTTATTTGACCATCAGAGATTGAGCCATCTTCCATGCCAAGAGCGCCAAGACAAGCTAAAGATTTTACGGAGTCAATTATTTAAGAAATAGAAAACATTTTTCTTGTTTCTATTGAGTTGGCAGACGAGAAATGCTGCGTGAACACGAACCGATCGGTGAGTGTTCCTACAGCTTTTTCGAGTTCTCCCAAACTTTCATGAGTGTTTCTATTTAACAATTACGTTATGAGCTCGAGACTTCTATCATGCATAGAAATAGAGAGCGAATAATCTAATTGTTTTAGTATAAATCTAGCAGTCGTTCAAAACTTTAATCTAAATCCTCTTCAAAGACACTTCGAAAACAGAAAGAAGCGACCCCTAGCGCACGCTGCTACGCTAGTCACTATCTACAGCTAGATAGATAGTGATAGATAGTGATTAGCGTAGCCAATCAGAGAACGGCATTCATGATAGAACGCTGGTAGATTTATACTTAAAGTCGATACAAACACGAGGAAAATGTTTTTTTTTTATTTTCATCTGCTTTTTTTGGTTAGAAAACAGACCAAAGAAAATAACGAACAGCATGACAAGAGAACTTTATTTAATCATTCAACGCGCGTATTTCTTTTGAGTTATTTTTTAAAACAAATAAGTAGATGAATAAAATGATGTATAGTTCCTAAACCGCTAGTTACAAAAGTATACGAGTTTTGAAACAATCCAAAATGTCAGTGTTTTGAATGTACCAGTAACTAAAATTTTTAAAGGTGTCCATTTTAAGCTTCTTTTATTCATCTATTATTATTATTAGTAGTAGTAGTAGTAGTAGTAGTACTATTATTATTATCATCATCATTGTTCTTCTCAGAGATAAAAGAAAAATATTCTACGCTACCTGGACAGCCATACAGCTCCACCCTCATCGATATGTGCCCATACCAAGCCTGTGGTTGGAAACGGATGAAACGGGCTCTGATTGGTGGGTTTAGTTCGTTAAAAATGATAGTATCTGTGTCTGTGTTTCCAGCAAAATCCTAAAATTAAAGACAACCATTGTGAAAACATCGGTTGACGTCCCATCGACAAAGTTAAGTTAATCTTCTGTCAAGTGGGATTAATACTTCATTTGCTGACCGAGATAGGCCCCATTCTTTTCTATTGCAATCACAGAAAACTGTCCGTCATCGTCGAAACGTCGACAAGTTATGCTCGAATCACAGTTACCTAAACTTGCCTATTACTCTATTGCAGAATTCTAGCTTAATTTGACTTTCATACTGATGCAGAAGTGAAAACAAGTATCAGCAATTAGCCACTTTTTTTCTATAATGATTTCGTATTCTTGTACTGACATCAACCGATGGTTCATATGTTGTTTGCCACGCACCCTTTTGTATCACTGATAAGTGAAAACCTTAGAAAATGAGAGCCCCTGGCCCTTTAATCTGTTCACTCTCTGACCTGCGAACGATTCCTTCAGGGGAACTGATATTCTTAACTTACCTGACCCATGCACCACAACTCATGTTCTGCCGAACTATTTGGCATACTTAACTGTTAAGTCAGGGAGCTCTATAATAGATAGCAATAGAGCTGTTTCTTCACCAAATGATTCTATCGGAGCACTTAAAGTAATTATAAGACGCGTTAACAAAAATATTTACATATAGTTAATTGTTTCATCATAGCTGATAGGATTTATTTGCAGTAAGTTACTTTCTTCTTTCCTTTTGAGTGCAACTGAATTTTTTTTTAAAATCTACGTATGTGACTATTCTACATTCAATTTATGTGATTGGACCTCTTGTTTTGTAACCTGGTCTCTTAATAAATTTGATTGTACCTCATCTGCAGGTTTTCCTTGGTCCCAGTAGTACTGGAAGTTCAGTCCATCATTACTGTACATCAGTTTGTATCTGGTCACCCACTGACTGTGAGCATTTCTTCCTTGCGTTGCTACACGAGTCACTTTAGTGTACTGGCTACCCAGGTCAATTTGGAGCCATTGGAGAAGATCATTTCTGCCAGCAGACCAAGATCCCGCTTTAAAAAAGCTTCCTTGAAAATGTAGTCTACCCTGGAAGGGGGCGTGACTGGAATCCCACTGAGAAGAAGCTTGAATTTGATTGTCAGTGATTGCACCGCTTTCCATGCCGAGAGCTTGCCAACATCCTAATGGTTTTAAAGAATCAATACAAAGTAAATCAAACATTAAAACAGATTTAGAAAAATATTTATAATTAACTGTTCTACTTATAGGTTTCTAATCAATTTTTAACCCTTTAAGAACTATCTGCTGGTTTTACTAGTTGCCACCTGTTGGTTTTATTTGTTGAACGACAGCCTAATATCCCATTTTCCTAAGATTCTCTTATGAAAGCCATACCTGGTGATCAACCATTCAGATGAAAATGAGTTTAATGTGAATGAAGTCTCATTTTCATATGAAAGGATGAGCACAAAGACTCACTTTGAGAAAGGGGCTAAAGGTAGTGATAAGTTAATAAAGATGGTGAATTTTAAGCTCGCTAATGAAATATGAAGGTGAATTGATCAACATGACACGAGCGTGGGACAAAGAAAAATTCTGAGTCCTCGACAGGAATCGAACCCATGACCTCCCGAACACCGGACGGCGCTCTATCCACTGAGCGACGAGAACTCATGGAGAGCAAGGTCATTTAATTGAGTCCATATATGATAGGTGTCCTGCATACTACTAGGATCAACGCTATCGAAGTCATCGTGAGTAGTGATAAGTTAATAAAGATGGTGAATTTTAAGCACGGTAATGAAATGTGAAGGTGAATTAATCAACATGACACGAGCGTGGGACAAAGAAAAATTCTGAGTCACCGGCAGGAATCGAACCCATGACCTCCCGAACACCGGGCGGGCGCTCTATCCACTGAGCTACGAGAACTCATGGAGAGCGAGGTCATTTAACTGAGTTCATTAACTCAGGTCAGTAACTCATCATTACTCACGATGACTTCGATAGCGTTGATCCTAGTAGTATACAGGACATCTGTCATATATGAACTCAGTTAAATGACCTTGCTCTCCATGAGTTCTCGTTGCTCAGTGGATAGAGCGCCCGTCCAGAATTTTTCTTTGTCCCACGCTCGTGTCATGTTGATTAATTTACCCTCACAGGTTAAACGTAATTCGGAAATATGGTCTATTTAGCTATTTTCACTTGATTCCGAGGCCGAGGATTCACATCGAGGTTTAAGGACAGTAAAAATTGCTGTATTCTCCCAAGCATTGGCACCAAGTTAGAATTTTATAAAAAACATCAGAATCAACCTATTCAAACAATTTGTTCAAGCATTTTACCATCCCTCTCGATGAGTGTCCGATCCAAAAAAATTGTTGTTTTTCAAATGTATGGTAACGGTCAAATGACAAATGAAAACTGGAGAGTTCCTATTTGAAAAGTAAGTTGCTCGAATTTTTGACGATTTCTTGCATTTAAAAATGCAAAAGCTCACATCATCATTGCAGAATATTCCAAAGAATACTCTTTATCTGAAACTCATTCTAAGGTCTCACAAGTAGGTTTTATGCCCGTCGGTCAGTTATTCGCACAAGATCGTTCACTTATAGAAATTTGAAGAAATATCTGGAGCGTTTGACCACACTTTTAGACACCGAGATGAGAGTTGAAAATACGCGACGAGGAGTGTTTTTGACGAACTTCGAGGTGTTTGGAAATGGTGGTCAAATACTGTCTTGAGAGTTCGATATATCTTCTCAATAAAATCTAAAACTAAAGAGAAAACGGAGAAATAAAATCGTAAAAATCTATGCATTTTAATATCAGATAACCAAACGCCCTTCGCGGTCATGATTTTCCTTTGTTCAAACTTGATGAATCATAAATGAGTTTGAGAATATCAATTTTATAGCTTTCATTGAAATAATGATGAAAAACATTACCTTGCACAGCACCTAGAGGGCACCCGTACAGCTCCACTCTCATTGATATGTGCCTCCACCAAGCTACTGGTTGGAAACGGATCAAACGTGCGGCCAGGATTGTTGGATTTAGGTTATGACGGACAACAGTGTTCCGGTCTCTATTTCCATCAAAAATCTAAATCAGATAGATGTCAAACTGTAAGCATTTTATAACATGGTACGTTCATGTCCATCGTGCATCCATAACTCAAAAGATGCACACCCGTGTTAAATGGACGCAAACTGCAACACCAACTAGAATTCTAAGTTATTTTCGTTCGCTCTGGGGTGATGAGACTGCGCAGTAATGACTTGAAATCATCTTTAAGCTTCTTAATTAAACAACACAACAACAACAATAGTAACAACAAGCGTGGATATCGCGTTTACTAAGCCGCCTTCCTTACCTTGACTACAAGCCCATTCTCTCTGTAGTCCTGTAACCGCAGTCCATCGTCACTGAACAGTAGTCTGTACCTGGTCACCCACTGATCATAATCACTTCTTCCTTGCGTTGCTATACCTGTCACGGTGAACAGCGGACCCAAGAAGACCTCGAGCCATTGATTAAAATCATTTCTACCAGCTGACCAAGATCCCGACTTCATTGGAATGGCTTGAAAGTTAAGTCTGCCCTGGAAGGCTTCATGACTGGAATCCCATATCGAGGAAGCTGTAATTTGTGCATCAGAGATTACGCCGGTTATCATCCCCAGAGCTTCTTGGCATTCTAAAACGAGAGAGCAGGTAAGTTGATCTGAATTGAGCTGATTTCATCATCGATTTTTAAAGAGACTCAGGGTCATAGTATCTTAGGTAATTCTGTTTATTATTGTTTAACTATGAGTTCGAATTGGATGAGTAGTAGTCTTTTATGGGCAAAATGTGGGCCCAATATCAAAGAAGGACGATTTCCTCGCAGTATAAGGAGAACTTTGTACAAGCTGAGATAAACTTGAAAATAGGCCTATTGCGACGGTTGGTCGCGTGACATGCTTTTCAAGAACACACTTATTCATTGACTAATAATTCATAATGTTATCAGAAATGAGAAGAAGATCATTAATAGGTTTACAAGCATATTTTCAGGTTTATGTCCTTTAAGAAGAAATTTTTATGGACGTTAGAAGTTAGTAGGATTTATATCGGAAGAAGACGCTTTGCCCTCCAGTCACTTTCCGTACAAATCCTCGTAACTTTGAAAATTTTTAAGCTGCCATTGACTAGTTTTGCCTTTCGATTTAAGGGTATAGAATTTTCCATTATTCCTAATATTTTACCTCTTTTCTAACTCTAATGTAATAGGTATATGCCATCTCAACCTTACACGGTTACTTCTCAGTCCATTCTGAGTCTCTTGCCAGTTGGTAAGTGCTGAAATTGCTTAAAATTGGGTGAGCTTCGGTGAGCTGCAGTGCTGATCTAACATATTTTTCTCCTGGGACTTCTCGTATTTTAGATTAAATGGTTCGCATCTCGGCAATTTAACAATTTGTGACTTTTTCCGGAAACTTTCCCGTTAAATTCCGTGCCATTTGCTCCCGGTATTGAAATCTCCGGATTTTTGTTTGAATGGCAGGCACCCATCCAGCTTCACGAGATCAGAAATATGCATCCTCCTGAAGGGCCACCAGGCTCACACATCTTATGGTAAAATTTTGTTTATCGAGAATAAATTATAATCTTCCTACCTTCATGACAACCATAGAGCTCAACCCTCATTGATATGGCTTTATTCCAAGCCACTGGTCGAAAACGAATAAAACGTGCCCTGATTGGTGGGTTTAACTCATGATAAACAACAGTGTCTTCGTCTGTGTTTCCAGCAAATTCCTGAAAAAGGGAAAACGGTAATGCATGATTTTCAAATATTATTGCTTAAGAGTAAGTCCATGAAAAAAAAAAAAAACAAAAAAAAAACAGGCAGAACCAGGGAGGAGGTGATACAGCTCAAATTACCTATTTCGCTCAAACTTGCCAAACATGTTGGGTTTGAAGAGTAAATGATTGGCCAAAAAAGTAGTCAAAATATTTTATTTCCTTCAAGTTAGAGGGACCTCTGCAAAAATGGCTAATTGAACCAATTACACACTCTTAAACTTCCAATCCATATCTACAAGCTTCCACGACTAAGCTAGTAAAACAACTCTCGGACTTTATTTACGAGAGGTGTTAAACAATTCCCAATACAAAACTGCTTGAAGTAATATATCAAACACGGAACACCGCGTTTTACCACAATTCCAAGCACCGAAAAGACCGTTTGTATAAGTTATGGTAGAGTCAGTGTCAAACAAAATTTCCTGATGTATACTACTGTCTTGAGTGTTTGGTATATCGTCTCCATGAAACTAAAACTAAGAAAGAAACTGAGAAATAAAATCGTAATTCATTGATGATTCATCAAGTCTAAACATGTACAAAGTGTGACAGTGTTTGGATATCATATCTTTTTGTTCCTTAGTTTTATCTCAACGCATTTGATTTAGAAGAAATATCACCGTTTGACCACATTCCCAATTGATCCCGAATTACAAGAGCACCGCCGCAATCCATAGTGACGCGGACTCTAATTGAAGCAGATTTGTCAGAACAATTTGATCAAGCATTCGTTAGGGAATTCTACGTCACTCACCTTATTTGTGGTTTGGTGGAAGTTCACTCCATCGTTACTATACTGGAGCTTGTACCGTCTTACCCACTGAGTTTGACCGCCATTTTGTCCTTGCGTTGCTATTCGCGTGACTTTAGTGAACTGACTTCCAAGATCAACCTGAAGCCATTGCTTGGGATCACTTTGGGCAGCTGACCAAGCTCCCTGTTTTGTTCCAGTTGCTTGAAAGTAGAGTCTTCCCTGGATGGCTGCATTATCGTCATCCAATTCCGAAGAGGCGCTAATTTGTCCGTCAAGGATTGCACCGCTTTCCATACCGAGAGCTTCTTGGCAATCTTAAATTTTTATGAAATCGATGCAAATAGTTTATTTTGGTACGACTTTAATAATAATGAGCGTCTGTTGGTATATATAACTGCCGATACACTGGAATCCTTAAGTCGGAAAAACATCTTGTTTATTTTACTCATTTGTCGCAGTTGCTCACCAAATTTAGAAAGACGCCCTTATTCACGAGACAAAGCATGGGTCGCTCGCTTACAACAGTTTCCCTTTCAAAAGTACGTAAGTGGTCTAAAATAATTGTAACGCTTTAAAAAAATAGTATCACTTGCTCATATAAAGCTTCAATCAAATGATACAGGCTTCCTATGAAGAAAAAAAAGGCTTTACTATTTAGCTAAACATTAGGGTTAGGGTTAAACTCTACCAAACATTATTCATGTTGTTGCTTGCTCGTTTAAATGACATGCACAGTTTCAAAAGCATTTCGTTACCTACAACTCCCTAAAGGCTACCGATAACTTCTCACATTATAAATGTCAGATATCAGACACTAGATCATTTGATAATGCAATTCAAGAGTTTTGATTGGTATAGCCATCATGGTATATGAGCCATTAAACCGTGCTCTACAAAATAATATAGTAAACGTACGCGTAATTTTTCAGCGCTTTTTTTATTGATATTTTATTTTAGGTTTCCATATTTTGGGGGCGTTGTTAATGAGACGATTATTCCTCTCGCGCTTGTTGGATATGAGATGGCTAAAGCAAACTCGGCGCTTCGTGCCTCGTTGACTATCTAACATCTCATATCCAGTGCGCGCTCGTGGAATAAATATGAAATATCTTCATATGACATATGTTTGCCAAATTAAAAGGCAAAATCCTACCTTTGTGACATCCATACAGCTCCACCCTCATTGAGATGTGCCCATGCCAAGCGTGTGGTAAAAAGCGGATGTAGCGTGCTCTGATTGGAGGATTTAGCTCACGGTAGACAACAGTGCCCTGGTCTGCGTTTCCAGCAAATTCCTACATCAGTAAGATGGTAATTTTTTGGAATCGATCATTTCAAACATTGCACACAGCTAAAAATTACAACTCCATCTTCCACCTTAACTTTGAAAACCTTTTTCCTTATGAATATTCGCGACCAAAATTAAGGAAGCTAAATTACTCGTTTGGAGTTATCAAATATAGGCTGTTTTATCCGAAGAAAGCCTTTCTTCCCAATTATTGGGGCAATGCCCCTCTGTCATCGTTTGCTCATTCTAATATGTTATTGTCGTTAACGTTATCGTTGTTGTTATACTATCCTACTCTTACAAAAAAGTTCAAGGTCCTATAAACGTATTCTACCTTGTTTTCAGTTTGTCCTGGATCTGTATAATAGTGGAATTTCACTCCATCGTTACTGAACTGCAGTTTGTACTTGGTTACCCACTGAGGTGGATCATTTCTACCTTGCGTTGCTACACGTGTCACTTTAGTGTTCGGACTGCCCAGATCAACCTGGAGCCATTGACTGGGATCATTGCTGAAAGCTGACCAAGACTCTGCTTTGTTTCCAGTTGCTTTCAAGTTTAATCTGCCTTGGGTGGCAGCGTGACTGGCATCCAGTTGCGAAGAGGCTGTAATCTGTCTGTCAGAGATCTCACCGTTTTCCATGCCGAGATCTTTTTGGCATCCTAAATATTCCATGGAATAAAAGCATTTTATCGAAAAATACCTCTCAAGAAGCCAGGTAACAAAAATGAAAAACAAACAAACAAACAAACAGACAGACAAACAAACTTGGCGTAAACCAGAAGTAATGGAGGAATATGGCAAATCATTTAGAAACCCAATCATTAAAAAGCGTCTAGTGTCTACCTTATTACCTTCATTTTGTTTCCAAGGTATTTGTTTACACGGCTCTTTAGTGAAGGAAACGTCATCAATAGCTAGAAACTGTCCACCATTGAAACCAACGAAATAAATCTATAACAAAATGCAGGAAAAGTAGTCAAAAAAGTTATCAAAAAAAGAAGTCAAAAATGCTTGTCAAAATAGGCTAGATCGAATTTAATCAATATCTACTTTAATGCCTAAAAGAACATAGTTTACCAGCAACCAGTGGAAGAATTGGAAAGCTAAAGCTATTACAGGGAAATTAAATGATCTAAGGTACATTTTTCGCAAATCTTTGCGCACAGTTAAACAAGAGAAGTAAACAATAATGGTTTACTTGGAGTGTGAGCAGTAAGAGGTTTCTTAATACCTTTGAATTAGTGGAATTTCTAGATAGGGGCATCTGTGTATACTGCGCCTTATCTGTCACGTCATCCGCAAAGAAAAGGAGCGTCACTTGGTTTGACGTTGATGTCCTTAGTAAGACCATTAACGACGCTGTATGCCAATCTCGCGCGTCCTTAGTGCCAATGAAATACCAGAAACGTAAACACTTCCATTCGTAATCATGGATGTTGATGACCGGAGATGAGAGGGTTGAAGGCAGATCAGAAGCGCCAGCAGGGAGGGAAGCAACGAATCCACCTTATAACAGAATGTCACATGATGTATTGGTCAGTGCTAACTAAGTGTTCTCAGTAGGCCCACTAATTGCAATTAGCAAAGCATGTGTATCAATTCTGATAGCCATGCCTACTTCTGTTCCTAATTTACGGATCATTTTGTTTTTCTCTATTGTCCAATGGTTAATTTTCATATGCCCATCCTCAACATCAATTTGACAATCACTTATTTTTCATACCTTATTACTAAAACCTCCTTAACATAAATATGTTGTAAAACATACAACTACATTGTGACTTACGGAAAAGAGCACCTTACCAGATGTTTCGAATTCCTCTACGCGTGTTGTCCGATCCCATCCCTGTTGAGCATCCCAATCACACATACTCTCTTCAAAGTTGCAGTCTGGACTTGCTGGAGAATAAGACAAAAATCGTTGCTGCTGCCGTCGGGGAGAGAAATACCTTTTTAAAGTCAGAATTCCTTCTATGCGAATTAGTTAGGCATTTGGTATTTGTGAACAGTGGGATGTTGTATACATATCGCAGTTGAAAACAAACGGTGAGGTCGTTCTTGAATCGAAAGTAATTAGCCAAGATTGGGATGAAAGAATTATTGATTTGTGGTTTACATTTTCACAACTTACCCTGTTTTAAAATTTCTTCACAGTCTCCATCCACCACTGTTAAGTCATCCACTGCAATATCACCTCTACTGCCATTACCGACTGTTCCTTCTATTACAAACTAACGGAAATACAAAAATGCCGTTGTTACATTGGTTCCAGTGAAGCGTTTTCTAGCGTATTTTTAGTGCAATTGGAAACAAATTATTTGGTCACAGAGTATTTTAGCCATTTTATCCGTAATAAATCCACAAACTACATTATGTACATTATTTATAGTCTTGAATAAACATGTTTGTAACTACCATAGATAGGTTTCCAAATGAGGGTCGTAATACCAAAACCAAAGTAATCAGTAATCAGCCTTATAGGTTGCCGTGAGAGCTTACTGTATATAGACTTGTACTATTCAGAGCCGTCTGCCCAAATCTCCAGCGGTTTCCTTGATCTCCCGAGAGCCTCCAGACGGGTGTTTCTGATTGGTTAGCGTTCAGATAAATACTCAGACTGCCAATATGTAACCCGTGCATGTGATACCAGAATTGAACACAAACTGCTTCATTCGGTTCTATCTCGTCGCTTAACAACCTGGCCTCGTCTCCTGGGTTTCTCCGAGAAGCTTCAATGAAGATGTATGATCCTGCAAGATAGAAACTCTGTTAAAGTTTACGTATAAAGAGAAAGGCTTGGGATTTTTCCGCGTTCGTACTGCTGTTAGTAGTATCATATTCACTATGCTAGCAAGTGAAACAAAATAATTGGGTTTGTCGCGAAAAAAGATTTTACAATGCAAAGAGGAGCTTAACTCAACCAATTAGAGCTCACATGTGAATGACACTTCTCCGTCTTATGCATTGTTTTTTATTACTATTATTCTACGGCTAGCTCCGTGAGCAGGAGAGATGAACCAAATTGGGTTCTGCGATAAATGTGTCACAATTTATTAACAAAATTGAGTAAAACATGATCCCTTTCGAAACACAAGAGAAACACCAAAGGTAGTTGCTGACGAAAACTGTTATGAAAAGGTCAACAAACGTTTATTTATCGCTTGTTTGAGAAATTTGTCATTGCCTCTTTAACTTACAAGGGAGACACTTGTGACTTGTCTTACCATCTTTACTGAACGAGGAGTGATCATAACTCGGTCCAGTCTTTTCCGTTGGTGTCTGGCCTGAGCCCACGGTCCAGTGGAAGGTCGCATTCCTATCAGATTTTAATCCACACTGTCCAGTTTGAAAACTGCAATGACCTGTTTGAAACCAATCGAGTGGGAAAGGTTACGTGCAATAAAAGGCGGAAGACCAAAACAAGTGAAGGACTGTGCGAGAATAATTAACTTCTTCCTCAGTTTCATTTTGGAACCTCAACGGATGATTTCAAATAGACACTTAGAAACGAAACGCTTAAAGCAAGGAGCTATTAAATCGTTGATATATATATATTGATGTAGTAACAATCTACGAAATTGCTAGTCAAAAAAAAAAAAATTATTGAGTTCATAGCATAAATTAGCAGTACGGGAGCAGTCATGAAGACGGACGCAACGCCCCATTTCACACTGAACATTTTTACTTCTGTTACTTCTACATCGAAAAAAACTTTACTTCGACAGCAAAGCTCAACAGAGCTCTGCTACAAATTCATAACTCGATTTGTATAATTAAATTTCTCTAGTCTCTTGGGATGTCTCTCTCTGCACCCTTTATATCGAGATGGATAACACAACGGTTTGTACACACAGCGTTCTGCAAAAGTAATATAAAGGAGTTTCGTGGAATTTTTTTCATTGTTCTCAAGAAATTTCGTTGAAACTACAATATGATTTCGCCAAAAAGATCTCAAATTCTGTGTAAACGACGAATTGCAAAATTGAATGTTTGGAAGCAGAACTTCAGAGTGCGAAAATAGACCATTGTACAGTTGTTTGCTCAGTGACTTGGCCTTTGAATGACAGTGAGGCTGGAGGTGACCTTGTTTTGATACAGACCTCATTGCTTTTGTCGTGTAAATCAAGTTGCTCTTATGCTAACTAGTTGGCATTTAAATGAGAAAAGCAGACAGGTCTGTATCAAAGCGAGGTCGCTTGCATTCATAGGCCAGGTAACTAAGCACATAACTGTAAAATGGCCTATTCGTGACAGCGAAATGTCGCAGTCATTTTCTGCTTTGTGTTTTAATATCCGTTCTGATGTAATATCAAATAGTGCTTGTTTGTCATGTTACAATGCGTTTTATGTCATAGCCAAACTTTAACGAAGCCATCCATTCATTGGATATTGTTTATGCGAAATGTCCGATTACTATGACAGAGTAAAATAAAGTCAACAAAGATTTTTTCTTCAAGCTTTCCTAAATCATGCTTGCAGACTATCTTTGCAGGTTGGTGAATTCCTTCCCAGTTGAAAGCGGAAAGGTGTTAACTGAATCGAAAATATCTGAATATGTCTAAAACATGAATATGTTAACATAAACGTGATGGAACTCTGTGAGATTTTATCTTACCTCGAAAAGATTTACATCTCGCACGCTCGGTGGAGTTACATGCTAAATTATTGAGGTGGCACTTTCCAGACCCTGCAAACGAAAGGACGACCGAAGAGCATATGCAAACAAATCAACGCATGGATCTTTTTTGGTTTAGATCAACACTGCAAAACTTGTCATTTCCATCTACCAACGTCAACACAAATTGCAAAACAAATTTTAGCTGCAGAAATAGCGTCTTTTCAACGAAATCCAAGCGTTCAAGTTTCGTTTCTTTTAGCTAATGTGCTACGCCTGACTTACCGCATACAGAAGGCGTGCTAGTTCTGTCCCTGCAGAGACTTGTTTGACGACATGTATTTGACCAGGAAATACAAGATCCATCAACACAATGATATCTAGAGGGGCATGGATTCCCTGAAAAGTAATTCTAAACCATGAGAAAAGGAAAGATAATGCGCCCAAATCAACAAACCATAATAATGTTCATTAGTACTGTACCTAAGAAAAATATGCACCTTCAACTTGAATCGCAATAGACAAGTTTCATGATGACATCTTTTGACAACATCAGGCGTCGTTTATCTCTCGTTTCAGTTGTGATTCTAGCTCTATGAGATGAAGTGCTATTTCCATCTCAGGGCTTATCCGAGCTGTTACTTCGCCTGTATCTATTTATGAACCTGGGCGAAGAGAGGCACTGCGAGAACAAAGTGGCTCGCCCAAGGACCCAAGGCAGTGACACGGCCAGGTATCGAACCAGGACTGTTAGTTCACACCTCACAGCCAATACAGTGTTTCGATAATAGGCGAAAAGCGGTGTGATTGGCTCGATATAATTATTTTTGTGTGTGTGGTGTATGAGAATGCAATCCTAACCCTAAACCACTATCAAAAACTACCTATGTACTTACGGCAATTGTTTTCGTCATCTCCGTAAGAGCAGTCGTTTTTTCCGTCGCAAACATCTGTTGCCGGGAGGCATTTCCCTTCCTGACAGGTAAGCATGCTGGAAGGGCATTCACAATCGTCTTCGTCTGATTCATCTTTACATGCAAAGTCACCATCACAGCGCAGATTTTTCTTGACACATTCGCCATTTTTGCATGTAAACTGCTTATCGCTACACCTGTGATCTTCATTGAAAAGAAAAAAAAAAACACAAACAATCGAAATTTATATATTTTTTGCAGCATTCTCTCAGAAATTATCCACTTCGTGCTACGATTGGTTTTGAGACTTTCCAACGTTGCATCAGCCAACAGGTCAGTATCAACTTTATCTGTGCTATATATTTTTATATTTGTCTTCATTGCATCTGACCAAACCACATACAGTTTAAAATCATAGTTAACGTAATTGAACTCGATTAGTGAACATTTTAATTTTGTCCTCCGTTGGTCACGACAGCTTAGAAAATGATCAAAGACGAGACAAAGAAGTAAAGCGTGTGTACCTGGTTCAGCAAAGTAAGGCCTCAAGGAGCAGTTCTCAGTCGTTACAATGATGTTATCGATTGCGACATTCAACCCGGCATCACGAAAACCTTCTCCCTCAAAGAGTATCTACAAAACACGAAAAAGATCAAAAGTTGTCTCATAGAATAATTTTGTTATCAACCATACAAGGTCTCAATGACTTTAATTTGAAAAACTGTTTACACACGAGGCGTGAAATGACACGTTGATCAAACCGAAATTGTTCACTAACCTGAATTCCCTCAGCGCCTCGCCTAGCTACCTGAGCCACTGACCCTCTTTTACCGTGGTATCCAACCATCTGCCATACTAATATCAGCTTGTCTCGTGTAGTTTCTCTGAAGAAAACCTTCAAATTTGACTTTGATTTAGTGGGCATGAGGTAATGAAACCGCAAACACAAGCCCACGGATTTATGGAATGGCTTCCATGGCAACAAAGAGCTCTCCAAACGTGCTTTGTAAGCGTTATCAATGTAAGCAAAACTGCCTGAAAAAGGAGGGTAGCTTCGATTATCTGCATAGTTTTAAAAGTAAAAACGTCAATATTCTAATTCTAAAGGTCAAGAAGACGTGGTAAGAATGTGGTAAGAACATCAGTAACAAATTCGCCAATCGGCCACTTGTTTTGCCACTGTTGACGCCATCTGTCATCTTTTTGTAAAATATGCAATTACAGCAGCGTAGCTAGGGGGGGGGGTTCCTGGGGTGCCCGTGACCCCCCTTGTGAGCTTTTTTTAACCATCAACCTACAACAGGTGGCGAAAACGACATGACAATTTGGTGGGTATCCTCACTTTGACAGAGTGTGACGCCCCCCCCCCCCTCCCTTTTTCAAATTTTGAAAACTCCTGGCTACGCCCCTGAATTATTCTGCTTGCCTGGATATTTCACGAAGGTTTCATTTGAAGATAACTTCCACTGGTCTTTATCACCGACCCTGGTCCAACCACAATATCCAAGTTCAAAAGAGCATTCTTCAGCTATTGCGGCTAAAAACAAAAGAACCGAGCACTACATGTCAGACGAGTGAAGTTTCTACCAGCTATATAAAACTGTGAAAACGCTGGAGCAGACTCAAACAACCAAATATTGTTGCGGAATTTTTTAGCAATATTCTTGTGAATATTCTCAGATTATCGCGTGTGGCATTTCCGTTTTATTGACTTTGGTGGTGGTAAAGTAATTTTGGAGTCAGACTGCAGGCAAAGAAGCCTGATGATATAACTTCTAGCAGAAATGTTATTTGCATCAAGCATACGGCTAGTGTTTCATTTTGGCTTGTTTTTTTTTTTCCTGTTTAGAAGAAGGAAGAATTTTAAACAGTTTAATAATAGACTGCTCACAGCCCTCTATTTTCTCGTATTTTTATTCGATCGTTGATAGAATCGCGAGAGAATCCACCACCCAACCCCGCGTGCTTCGCGCTCGCTGAGCTCGCTTTTTCTTTCGCGCGCGTGAATAGGGAGGCTATGAACAGTCTAGTTAAATAAAAGCATGTAATTGTGTTGTATTTACAAATTTTAAACACTCAAAATTTATTTTTTTTCAAATTATCAGCCTGCGGTATCTTCTTAAAATTTCGCAAATTTCAGCCTCAACATCCTAATAAAACATATCCTCATCAAAAGAAAGAGTGTACTTTTCTAACGTCGTTAAAAGATAAAAAGCAAAATACTGTAGAAAAACGTTTACCTTGAAGATGGACATGAGCTAGCGTTCTCTCGCCAATAATTTGACCTGGATTGTTTACAAATGAATAAATGACCTGTGAAAGTAAGTTTAAAAACTGAAATGAACGAACTGAATACGTATTTCTCTCATGTTACGCTCAGTTATATTTAGATATTCTGTCCCTTACAGTAGTTACTTCGTTCTGTACAGACTAAACACTTCGGAGGCACGGTGGCCTCACGGTTGGTGCGCTTGTCTCCGGATCGAGCGGTCCGGGTTCGAGCCCTGGCTGGAGACATTGTGTTGTGTTCTTGGGCAAGATGCTTTACTCTCAGAGTGCGTCTCTCTGCTCTGGTGTATAAATGGGTACCGGAGAATTCAATGCTGGGGGAAACCTTACGATGGACTCATTTGTTCTCCATGCAGGTGAACAAATAAACACTAGCATCCCATCCAGGAGGGAGTAGAAATAATCGTAGTCGCTTCATGCAACAGAAACCGGAGACAAACGACAAAAGTTGGTTATCACCTTTTTCATACTTTTTTTTTTTTTTACCATGATTCCTATTGGGATTGATAAGTTATTCTGGATGTTCGAGCCGAAAATTCTGATGACCATACCAAGTTCATTTGCTGCAACAGATATAGAGAAGAAACATGTTTGACTTATTACCTTAACTGTAAAATTTCCTGGTTGTCTTTCCGTGTTAAAAGTAGCTATGAATGATGTGTTAACACAGTTAAGCGCCAAATTCAGTGTCACATTTTGCTCAAGGGTGGAGATATTCAGTTCCAACGGGCAATCCGGGCAATATACTCCCTCACAGCAGAACTGGTAAAAACCTGTTGAAATATAACGATAAGAAACGACATGGTTTTTATACAGCTGTATCTCTATAACTATGTATATGGCAAATGCTTTAAAATTTAATTGAACGAGGATACACAAAAAACCTGAGAAAGGCAAAATGTGGGTCGTTGGAAAATGCAAAGTGTTCATGAGAGCCTCCACAGACTAGACATTTAGTTGTCGACAAGTGTTTGTTATAGGCAACTAAATGTTATCGACAACTAAAAAACGTAGTGTGTGAGATGAGCTTTCGACAACTAAACGTTACGTTTTTAGTTATCGGCAACTATAAGCAGTTTCTCTTTTCGAAAAGGGAAACTGCTTTAGTTGTCGGCAACTAATAAAATTAATGTCGAAAACGACGTTTTTGATCCCTTTTCCCATTTGTGGAAATCACTGGTTTACTAGTCGACAACTATCAAGGCTGAGTTGTCAGTGGACAGTGATATGAGAATGCGTACTGTATGTTTAGCCTGCGTAGTGAACGTTAGTACCCAAGGTCTCGCTGGCTGACTAAGACATCGACAACTAACACTCCAATGTGTGGAATGCTAGCAGAGGACATAGTTGTCGATGACAGTTTAGTTCTCATAAACTAAATGTCAAGTCAGTAAACGAGTGATATAGCGCGCTTCATCACTTGTATTAGATTATAAGATTATTTATCACTGTAATAATTATATTTGTATTTAGTAGTGGCTGGACGTCGCTTACACAACGGCGAAACATTAGAAAAGTTACAAAATAATTCAATTGCTCAAGCAGCTGCGAAGTTCAAGAGGCACTTCAATCCATTCACGATAAAGCTACAGGGTGAAGTTTAATAGCACACAACTTGGAGATAGATAACTGGAAACCATTATCTAAAGAAACTTTAGTTAAAATGCTACTTAAACATTGAGAACAATTAGATCATTCGGCCTTAACCTTTAGTCTCATCAGCTATCACCCCGTAGAAATCGGCAGCGAATAATCTAATTGTTACTTGTATATTATTTTCACTGGATAGTGTCTACACTGTATGGAAGTCCGATGCTAAAGACGTAACAAACAGTCTAAATTTCTTCTATTATCGTATCATTATATGCTCGACTGTTCTATTTAACAATTAGATTATGAGCTCGAGATTTGTATGAGGTGATAGTTGATGAGGCCGAAGGCCGAATTAACTATCACCTCATAGGAATCTAGAGCGAATAATCTAATTTGTTTTAGTAGAATTCTTACTAAAATTTACTTCAAATAACGGTTTCCAATTATTTCATACGGTATTATTAAACTTTGCGCCTGAAAATGATCGCTCGGATTGAATTGTCATTTAAAATTGAAGTTGTGTGCGCGCGCATCAGTTTTTTCAATAATTTCAACTTTTCTAAAATTCAAGAAACCGAAAATGTCCTTCGTTTAGACTTCTCAGGAATTTAGTTTTTTATTTGCATCAAAATTTTCCTTCAAAACCTTGGGAAAAGAAAAAAAACGTCGTCATTTCCTAGACTACCTCCAGCCACTGCATATTAATTAAACAATAGGGTGTTTCTGTCGAGGAACTATCGGCTGATAGTTGCGCCGCGGAAATTTGATGTTCTTTAAACAAATATTTGCCCAAGAAGCGAAGCTTCGAGGGCAAATATGCTAGTTTTAAGAA